>NC_041219.1:12522416-12538240 GCF_002837175.3 Physeter macrocephalus | reverse complement strand
CAAGAAACAAGAAAAATCTCAAATAAACAATCTAACCTTACACCTAAAGGAACCAGAGAAAGAAGAACAAACAAAACCCAAAGTTAGTAGAAGGTAAGAAATCATAAAAATCAGAGGAGAAATAAATGAAATAGAAACAAAGAAAACAATAGCAAAGATCAATAAAACTAAAAGCTGGTTCTCTGAGAAGATAAACAAAATTGATAAACCTTTAGCCAGACTTATAAAGAAAAAAAGGGAGAGGACTCAAATCAATAAAATTAGAAATGAGGGACTACCCTGGTGGCACAGTGCTTGAGAATCTGCCTGACAATGCAGGGGACACAGGTTCGAGCCCTGGTGTGGGAAGATCCCACATGATGCTGAGCAACTAAGCCCATGAGCCACAGATACTGAGCCTGCAGTCTAGAGCCTGAGAGCCACAACTACTGAGCCCACGTGTCACAACTACTGAAGCCCGCGCGCCTAGAGCCCATGCTCTGCAACAAGAGTAGCCACCACAATGAGAAGCCCACGCACCCCAATGAAGAGTAGCCCCCGCTCGCCACAACTAGAGAAAGCCCGCGTGCAGCAACGAAGACCCAACACAGCCATAAATAAATAAATAAATAAAATAAAAATAAACACCGTGACAATCCTATGAGGCAACGACTGCAACCTCTTTTTGCAGAAGAAAACAGAGGGTCTCAGAGGTCCAAAGCCACAGAGTTCCTAAATGGTAAAGTTGGGATTTGAACCCAAGTTTGTCTGACTGTGCTTAAGGAAGAAAAGCCAGCACTCAGGCCAGGCAGCAGAGTCAGACCCAGCCAAGTGTGACTGGTGCTGGACTGTGAGCGTTCGTGGTGGCACTAAGCACAGGAGACATCAGATGCTAAAGAGAGGGGTTTGTCAGACTCCTGGTAGGAGGCATACTTTTTCACAGTTGGAGGCTGACAGGTGGCTGCATGGCTGCAAGATCACATGGAAACCACGGACCAGAGAGTGCGGGTGAAGAGGGGGCTTGGACAGAGCTGCTGGGGCACCCAACCTGCCCTGCGGGGGCCTGCTTCTCACCCTAGATACAGAGGGGCTTCCTTGGGACCCTCACAGAGCTTGAGGTGTGCCCCCTGAGTGCCACAGAGATGGCACACTGGCTGGTGTCTGCCTTGAGCCCTGTATCAGCTGCATCACACTTTGTCCCTCGCTCAGCAAAGGGAGTGTGTCTCCCAGGGGACAAGGTGGGCCAGGGCCGAGTGAGCCAGCCTGGGGATTCTCTTAGATTCATGGGCTACCAAGAGGGGCAAACGGACCAGGGAGGAGGACGGGGGTGGACCTTGGATTCCTGAGGCTCAGTAGCAGAAGGGAGAGCCACAGGACCCCAGTTGGGGGCCCCGGAGTGGCCACGAAAGTGCCCAAGAGAGGATACTTCACACCCTTCAAGCACCCAGAGACAGGCCCCATGTCCACAACACCTGATGGGCAGGACTTCTCTGCCCCTTCCCACTCCTCCCGTCCCCTGCCTCCACGGGGCTGACATGTGGGGAAGCTCGAAGAGGGGATGTGAGGAGAGAAAGAGGGAAGAGGGCCCTCATCCCTTACTCTCACCCCATGGTGCCAGGAATGAGTTCAGTGTGAATCAGCTCTGAATCTTGGCTGTGACTCGGGTTTGGAGACTTGAAGAACTCATTTGCGATGTTAAGTGACCGCAGGGTTCTGCCTTGCTCAGAATGGCTGGAGCAGCTCGAGGCATGGAGGAATCTCCGCACATCAAGAGATCTGGGCTGCAGGAGAATTACAAAGTTGCTTTTGGATAATTCTGTGCATCCTGGTGCAGCCTAGGCCCTGACAGGCACCGGGAGGAAAGCATTTCAAGGAGCCTGGCAGGTGTTCTGCAGGAGGGACAGATTGGTGGCAGAAGGGAGAAGGGGCTGGAGGTGGCTGCTGTTTCTGATGCAGGTCTGAAAGGAAAGGAGGGAGCGGGAGATGCAGGGAGAATTTGAAGGTCGAGTTCAGGGGGAGTTTTTCTGGATGGGAGAACTGTGAGCCTGTGTCAATGTGGATGGTATGGGACCTGGGCAGGGGGTAGGGGCGCACCCCTGTTGGGTGAGGTCCATGGTGAGTGGGAAGAGGCTGGGAGCAGGGCCAGCCAGAGAAGGACTGGGAACCAGTTGCAGCAGGGTGTCTGGGATGGCGCCACTCCCCAGGACCACCACCCCACCCCCACACAACTGCAAGCACACAGAAGCTTGAACTGGGTAGCATGGGCTATGCCCCCAGGCCCAGCCCACTCCTACTTTGCAGGAGATGGTCTTTTCAGGGATGGTACAACCTCCATCCCTCACTTATTGGCAGCTCCAGGGACTGCTAGGAAGCCTACTAATAACTACGCCTACTAACTACTAACTAAGCCCATGAGGCACAACTACTAAGCCTGCGCTCTAGAGCCCGTGAGCCACAACTACTGAGCCTGTGCTCTAGAGCCCGTGAGCCACAACTACTGTGCCTGCATGCCACAACTATTGAAGCCCGCACTCCTAGAGCCCGTGCTCCGCAACAAGAGAAGCCCGCGCACTGCAATGAAGAGGAGCCCCTGCTCACCACAACTAGAGAAAGCCCACATGCAGCAACAAAGACCCAATGCAGCCAAAAATAAATAAATAAAATAAATAAATAAAAATTTTTTAAAATAAAATTAGAAATGAAAAAGGAGACATTACAATGGACACTGCAGAAATACAAAGCATCATAAGAGACTACTACAAGCAACTCCATGCCAATAAAATGGACAACCTGGAAGAAATGGACAAATTCTCAGAAAGGTATAACCTTCCAAGACTGAACCAGGAAGAAGTAGAAAATATGAACAGACCAATCACAAGTAATGAAATTAAAACTGTGATAAACTCATTCTATGAGGCCACCGTCACCCTGATACCAAAACCAGACAAAGGTACTACAAAAAAAGAAAATTACAGACCAGTATCACTCATGAATATAGATGCAAAAATCCTCCACAAAATACTAGCAAACAGCATCCAACAACACATTAAAAGGATCATACACCACAATCAAGTGGGATTTATCCCAGGGATACAAGGATTCTTCAATATACGCAAATCAATCAATGTGATACACTATATTAACAAATTGAAGAATAAAAACCATATGATCATCTCAATAGATGCAGAAAAAGCTTTTGACAAAATTCAACACCCATTTATGATAAAACCCCTCCAGAAAGTAGGCACAGAGGGAACCTACCTCAACATAATAAAGGCCATATACGACAAACCCACAGCAAACATCATTCTCAACGGTGAACAACTGAAAGCATTTCCTCTAAGATCAGGAACAAGACAAGGATGTCCACTCTTGACACTATTATTCAACATAGTTTTGGAAGTCCTAGCCATGGCAATCAGAGAAGAAAAAGAAATAAAAGGAATACAAATTGGAAAAGAAGAAGTAAAACTGTCACTGTTTGCAGATGACATGACACTATACATAGATAATCGTAAATGTGCCACCAGAAAACTACTAGAGCTAATCAATGAATTTGGTAAAGTTGCAGGATATAAAATTAATGCACAGAAATCTCTTGCATTCCTATACACTAACAAAGGAAGATCAGAAAGAGAAATCAAGGAAACAATTCCATTCACCATTGCAACAAAAATAATAAAATGCCTAGGAATAAACCTACCTAAGGAGGTAAAAGACCTGTACTCAGAAAACTATAAGACACTGATGAAAGAAATCAAAGATGACACAGACAGATGGAGATATGTACCATGTTCTTGGATTGGAAGAATCAATATTGTGAAAATGACTATACTACCCAAAGCAATCTACAGATTCAATGCAATCCCTACCAAACTACCAATGGCATTTTTTACAGAACTAGAACAAAATATCTTAAAATCAGTATGGAGACACAGAAGACCCTGAATAGCCAAAGCAATCTTGAAGGAAAAAAATGGAGCTGGAGGAATCAGATTCCCTGACTTCAGACTACACAACAAAGCTACAGTAGCCAAGACAATATGGTACTGGCACAAAAGCAGAAATATAGATCAGTGGAACAGGATAGAAAGCCCAGAGATAAACCCACACACCTATGGTTAACTGATCTATGACAAAGAGGTAAAGATATACAATGGAGAAAAGACAGTCTCTTCAATAAGTGGTGCTGTGGTGCTGGGAAAACTGGACAGCTACATGTAAAAGAATGAAATTAGAACACTTCCTAACACCATACACAAAAATAAACTCAAAATGGATTAAAGACCTAAATGTAAGACTGGACACTATAAAACTCTTAGAGGAAAACATAGGAAGAATACTCTTTGACATAAATCACAGCTAGATCTTTTTTGACCCATCTCCTAGAGAAATGGAAATAAAAACAAAAATAAACAAATGGAGCCTAATGAAATGTAAAGGCTTTTGCACAGCAAAGGAAACTGTAAACAAGATGAAAAGACAACCCTCAGAATGAGAAAATATTTGCAGATGAATCAATGGACAAAGGATTAATCTCCAAAATATATAAACAGCTCATGCAGCTCAATATTAAAAAAACAAACAACCCAATCCAAAAATAGGCAGAAGACCTAAATAGACATTTCTCCAAAGAAGACATACAGATGGCCAAGAGGCACATGAAAAGATGTTCAACATCACTAATATTAGAGATATGCAAATCAAAACTACAATGAGGTATCACCTCACACCAGTCAGAATGGCCATCATCAAAAAATCTACAAACAACAAATGCTGGTGAGGGTGTGGAGAAAAGGGAACCCTCTTGCACTGTTTGTGGGAAGGTAAACTGATACAGCCACTATGAAGAACAGTATGGAGGTTCCTCAAAAAGCTAAAAATAGAATTACCATGCAACCCAGCAATCCCACTACTGGGCATATACCCTGAGAAAACCATAATTCAAAAAGAGTCATGTACCACTATGTTCATTGCAGCACTATTTACAATAGCCAGGTCATGGAAGCAACCTAAATGCCCATCGACAGATGAATGGATAAAGAAGATGTGGTACATATATACAATGGAATATTACTCAGCCATAAAAAGGAATGAAATCGTGTCATTTGTAGAGATGTGGATGGACTTAGAGACTGTCATACATAGTGAAGTAAGTCAGAAAAAGAAAAACAAATATCGTATATTAATGCATATATGTGGAATCTAGAAAAATGGTACAGATGAACCGGTTTGCAAGGCAGAAATAGAGACACAGATGTAGAGAACAAACATATGGATACCAAGGGGAGGAAGCGGGGGGGACAGGGTGGGATTAATTGGGGGATTAGGATTGATATATATACACTAATATGTATAAAATAGATAACTAGTAAGAACCTGCTGTATAAAAAAATAAATAAAATAAAATTCAAATTTAAAAAAGTAACATAAAAACAAAATAAGATATTTGAAATAAATCCAAATATACTGGTAATCACAATCAATCAGTTAAAAAAAAAAGAACCAATCAGAAGGTTATCCAATGGTCTACATAAAAGAGATAAAGGGGCTAAACCAAATTATTTATCCCCAGTGGGGATAAACACAAAAGGGTATATTAAAGATCTATTTAGATAGTGAAATCAACACAATTAAGAAATTTCATCCCAATAGAGGTATTGAGATCACAGTGGAATATGTCATTTTCCCAAATTTCTACGTATATGACAAACTACTAAAATAAAAACCTTTGCCCCATTCAAAGTTGATAACTGTCAAACCTCCTCAAGGGATCTGCCAGAGAAGCCCAAATTCATCACTATTACCCTCTCTAAGCTTTACCAACATTTGTTTTCACTCATCATGTTTTAAGTCCTAACTTGACCCTCAGCAGAAGTTTCTCCTGTCTGGTCTTAAGTGACAAGACATCTAGAACATGTCTTCCTACCTCCTCTCACACAGTCAGCAAAACAGATACCATGTTATCTTCAGACAGCTTTCTTGGTACCCTATTTATTTCTGACTTTAAATTAACTGTTGTTCTCAGTTTCAAAATTTATACTCATTGCCATAAATACTTGATATTTATGGAAAACTGGAACAACATAAATATGACCATGCCATCATGCATGTATATTCTATAAATAATAGCTAAGTCATTACGTAGATATTTTAATCAGTCAACTGAGATCAATCTGTAAAGTCTCATTTTAAGGTCTCCTAATCGATGAGTAGACCAAAACAAAACACATGTACTTTCCCCTGCCATTGTATATAGCGCTGATGTTTGATTTACAACAGATGTGATTTGAAATAAGAAAGAGGCTGTATTTCAAATCCACCTGAGACGATGTATACATTGTTGCAGTTAATTCATCATTCATTCATTCATGAATTTAACAAGTATTTATCACATGACTATTATGATCCAGTAGGGATGTCAGACACTGGGATGCCAGACAGATAGGGCTTCTTTCCTTAGAGAAGCATATGAATTAGTGAAGGACCCAACCAACAGGCTGTCGCAACACCCTGTGGTGAATGCTGAGCTGTAAATGAGGCAATGGATACACAGAAAACAACCTAGCTCAGGTAGGGGGAGATGGGGGAAGGCGTCCTATTGGAAGTGATGTCCAAGCTGAGGCCTGGAGTGTGAGTAAGAGTTATCCAGAGAAAAAGGAAGAGTAGGAAAAAAGAACAGCATGTGGACAGACTGGGAAGAGAGAGTGTGAAAAAACAAATGGCCCCTTTGTATCATAGGTACAGTCAGAGTCTGTATCAGGTGATACTATCACCTGTCCTATCAGGTGATACTATCACCTGTCCTATCAGGTGATACTATCACCTGTCCTATCAGGTGATACTATCAACCTTCTCGTCCCCATTGTGGTCTGAAGAGGCACTGCTTCGAAGATGTGCTCAGGACCACAGGTGTTCCCCCTGCCTCTGACACTCCCTCCCCACCCCCGCTTCCAGATACACCACTGTTTTAGTAAAAGTGAAAGAAGCTCCACCTAGCTGAAAATGAAAGTAAGAGGAGGGTATGCCGAGTAAAGCAATGACAAGGACAGCATGCAGAGGACCCAGTATTATTTAGGATTTCTGTTTCTTATCCCTTGCCCTGCCTTACCACCAATCCATTTGACTGGTGAATCCATGAAGCGTCCATTCCTGCTTATTGCTTGGTCGACAGTCCCCAACTGGCACTGGCACTAGAGACCACCATGCCAGGGCTACTCGGGTTGATGTGTAACCATGTGTGCATCTAATGTGCTGTCAGTTTTGACTTTTTACTTGGAAGGGAGTTTAGGTAGAATGCTTTCTTTGTGAGCCACATAGCTGGGCTCTAGCTTCTGGGCTCTTCCAAAACAACATGGAAAAACATGAAAGAGAATTCAAATCACTGCTTTTTTCAATCAGGAGGCAGCATTAATAGGAAACTAATCCAGTTCACCTAATTGCATTTCCTAATTTACATCCAACTTGAAGGAAAAAAACATGCATCATTGTTACAAATATTATTGTGTTTGACTTGTTTTTCCCCCATAACATTTGAATATTCTACTTCCCTTCCTCGGGTCTATGGTACAATGATTTGTATTGTTCCTGAGTGATGTCTTCCAAAACAGGTGGAGGAAAAAACATAAATTAAGAATTTCCTTACCAAAAATTTTAGAATAACAAAATGTTTACTGAAAATTGGCTCACATTGGCTGGCATCCTGGCAAGTTTAACTCAGAAAGCATCCACAGCATGGGAAATCGTACTGGTGACTTTTCGTTGAACTTTCTCGGCAGCCACCAATTAAACTCCATTTTCACTTGATGGATAAGTGAGCTCAGGCTTCAGTGAGTTGATGTGGGAAGAAACATAGCTTCCTTCTCTTAATAGCTTGAGACAACCTAGATGTAAGTAATCAAAACAAATATTCATAGAACTTTCAAGCGGCTTCATCACTTGACAGTGCCTGGGCAACACACACTGGAGACCACATACAGCCGTAATTTTTCAAAAAAAGGAGTAACTAGTCTGTTTTCAATTATACCCCCATTGAGCCAACAGCTGAAAAGGGTGTAGGGGGAAGTATATAGGTGTTGTCAAGTCAGTAAAGAGAAGATTTGGAGTTATTTTATAACCATTGATCATACTGTAAAAATGAGAGGTTTGTCCTCATTACTTGATATATAAGTAAATCACCTCTTCCATTTCTCTCCTGCTTCCAACACCAAACACTAGGTTTGGGTCAATGTGTGTCTCCCTAAAAATAAAAAAATACTATAAAGATATAACAAAATAATTTATGTATATTTCACATAGTAATGCTGTGTTCTTATTTTCAGTTAAGTATTTTACATTATGACTTGAAATATCTGGTCAGGCTATAGATGTTAGTAAAGTTGCATCTATCAGTCTATTCAACAATATAGGAAATCGTGCTTCCATAATTAAACTAGTCTAGATGAGGATAATAATTATAGGTATCAACTTTGATCTGAAAAGAAAAAAGTTACAGAAGTTACAGGTATGCTGCACACACACACACACACACACACACACACACACACACACACAGAGTCATTATGACTTGAAATATCTGGCCAGGCTATAGATGTTAGTAAAGTTGCATCTATCAGTCTATTCATCAATATAGGAAATCGTGCTTCCATAATTAAACTAGTCTAGATGAGGATAATAATTATAGGTATCAACTTTGATCTGAAAAGAAAAAAGTTACAGAAGTTACAGGTATGCTGCACACACACACACACACACACACACACACACACACACACACAGAGTCACTGTGCTAGAATTGCTATATTTTAAAATAAAATAACTTACATTCTGAGAAAATAGCCTCTTTGACATCAGAAAAAATCAGGATTAAAAACCATTTTTATAAACTATTTTTAATAAATGTGTTTTCATTAATTTCAGGTATGTTTGGCAAAAGAGAACAGTTCTTTTCAGTCCACTTTATGTACTTATGATCATAATTTTATGTATTATTTGTAAACAGTTCTTCTAAGATGATTAAAAATTTGTAATAAGAAGCATTTAGTTGAGGTCTTATTATGACGTCAATTTCTTTAAGAAATATATTTTCTGAAGATTGTAAAAAGGCCTTCTCTTTGTATGGGGATTTATTGTTTACAGACACTTTTACCTACATGTTCTCATTTAATCCTTAGGATAATGCTATGAGACATTTAAATTTTCCTTCCTTTTCACAGATGCAAAAAAAAAAAACAGAGGCTCAGTAGAGTTAAGAAGCTAGCCCAAGGCCACACACACAGAAGAAGTGACAAAGTCAATATACAAACCCATTTCTTCTTACTCTATAGCTCTTTCACTAATGAAACAAAGTATTAGCCCAGCTGGCAACCAAATTACCACTATTTCTTCATTAGTGGAATGAGGTAATGAGGTTTCACTTTATCATTCATAACTCAGAGATGCAACCCTAAGGCCTGCACAAAAATGACATCTACCATTATGGTAACACATTACACTCATGATAACACATTATACTCATTGGCTAGGATTCAGAAGGCAATTTTTACCTGTTATATTTTTAGTTAAGTATCTTATGATTTGAAATATCTGGTAGGTTTACAAAACATTTCGAGCCCTCAAGACATTTTAGGAAAACTTAATTCACTGACCTTCTTTTCTAATGACTTCTTCCACCTCCACCGCCACCAGTCGCTCTTCTATGATTGTGGAAGCTGTGACTCAGAACAAGACATCCTGCTCTTTGGCACAAATTTCCTGTTCAACAATTTCTGCCATGACCCTTTAGCCTTGTCAGGCCCTGAAGTCCATGATAATGGGAAAAATACCAACCCTGATGTACCTAACCACTTGCTTTTTCCATGTCTCCCTCCATGGATATGAGTATCACTGGAGAAAGTCACTCAGCGGAACAACTGGCACCACTCTAAGTTCAAGGTTATTGGTTATCATCCTCAAATTGACTCTCAACACCACCTGGAATTCATTCTGGATTCTATAGTCTACTCACTCTCCCACCTCCAGGACTAGTGGAAACCTTCTCCACTCTTGAGTAAACCAACATCCCCGATTTCCCCTGACCTTTGGCCTTAGACGATGACCTCCATTTTATTCCTGTGAGAGAAAGTAAAATCTAGTGAAAGGAAACCTTTCTACCTCCCTCTGTCAAATACAAGGTAGATATATCTGCACTCACTCTTTATTCTTTCCATCAACAAATGTTTGTAGAATGCCTACCATACTCCACGTATCGTCCTGAAAACCAGAGCTAAAGCTGGGAACAGGACAAAGACATTCTGTCCCATGGAGTTACCTACCAGTGAATAAGTATATAAGATAATTTCAGAGAGTGAAAAGTGCTGCTGTGAGGAATAAGAGTAGGATGATGGCTTAGGTCATGATTGGGGATGGCGATAAAAGGTGGCAAAATTAAGATATGGTGCTCTGTGAGGAGGGGGCATTTTAGTTATGACTCAGATGACTAGAGTGAGTCAGTCATGGGAAGATCAAGAGAGAAAGCAAGAACCAAGGTCCTGAAGAGATGCATTTATTACATGTTCAAGGAACAACAACAAAAAAGATCCATATGACTTGAGCACAGTAAGCAAGGAAGAGGATGGTATGAGACAGGGTCCTCTACTTATCCCTTAAACTACAAGAGAGCTGATCTGAACGCAGTCTTTCTATCTGGGCTCTCGAACCCATGCTCTTTGCCTTCCCAAGAATGCTCAAGTGCTGATATACTAGATCTGTCCCCTTTGTACTCTCTCTCAATCTGCTCTTTTCGATCAGCATTTAAATATGTTCATGACGCGTTAAAACACATCCGGATTTTCTCCTCCAGATTCAGAGCCTATTCAAACTTCAAAAAAGAGTTGTAAATCCTTATCCTTCTCTTCCCCTCCCACTCATACCCCAATACTCTCCAGTATATTTCCATCCCAAGCCTTGAACAAAACAGCTTTCTCTAACGTCGAAAGTGATCTCCATTTCACTTGATCTCCTGACTACATACGACTGTTGACCTTGACCTTCTCCTTGAATTTTTCCATCCCTTTCCCTAAGGACTCTAATGACTCTCTTCGTTTTCCTTCTACCACCTGGCAAGCAGCTCAGTCTCCATCATCTTTACAAACACGTCCTCCACCATTCCATTATCAGTGGTTCTCAAACTTGAGAGTGCATCAAAACCATCAAAACCACATGTTGCTGAGTCCCACTCCCAGAGTTTTTGATTCAGTAGGTTTATTTGCTTTTCCAGTAGATTCCCAGGTGATTCGAATACTTCTGGTCTGGGGACTATACTTTGGGAGCCACTCTATTAAATAGAGTTCCTCAAGGCTTAATATTAGCTATCTCCTCTTTTCACTTTCTACTCTCTATTGATAATTTCATGCACAGCCATACCTTCAATTATCAGCTTTATATTGGGTTGGCCAAAAGCTTCATTCGGTTTTAAGTAAAAATAAAAGACACATTTTTCATTTTCACCAAGAACTTTACTGAACAACGTATTCACTACCAGCGCGAACTTTTTGGCCAACCCAACATCAATGACACACAAATGTACATACCTCTTGTCTTAGATCCAGACCCAAATATCCAATTGGAGTCAAAAACCTCCACTTGCACCCATCAAAATCACTCCCAACCTCCATGTATGCCTCAAAATGAACTTGTAATAAACCAGTTAGTTTTTCAAGGTTTCCTATCCAAGGGAATCATGCCTCGTCATCCTATTATGGAAGTCAGAATCTAAGAGTCATCCTCAAGACTTCCCTCTCACTTGCCACACCTATATCTAAAACTTTATTAACTTCTATGGATTTTACCTTCTAAATAGCTCTCCATGAATTGTTCATGGCTCTCCATGTACTTCATTACCATCCTTGTCTAAACCACCATTCTCTTTCCTGGGCTACTGGCTATAGCAATATTCTTAACTTCTTCCAATCCATTCTTCACATTTTATCCAGAGACATCACTTCAAACGGCTTATGTCAATTTCCCTTTGTTTCATGGAATAAAAAATTCTTGTGGTCTGCATGGTCTGGTGCCTGCCTATGTGTCTCCATCTCACTTCAGATCTTACTCCTTGCTCTCTGCCCATCAAACATCCTGGCTGTCGCATTTCTTAAAGCACTATGCTTCTTCAGGCCACAGGCTCTTTGCACATTCTTTCCCTTCTAACAAGAGTTCTGCTGAATTCCTCTTCTCTAGAATTCCTAGTCATCCCTCATCACCCTCACCAGTCTAGGTCAGTGTCTTCTATTATATGCTTTCACGGTATCAGTTACCTTTACCAAAGCAGTTTCACAGTTTGTAAATATACATTTATGTATGTGAATGTTTCATTAAAATTTATCTCCTTCTAAACTCCATGAGGTCAGGAACAGAGTCTGTATTTTCTCACCAGGACATCTCCAGGGCCTAATGAAAGTGACAGAAACAAGGTCCACGATAAATATATATTGAATGAATAAATAAATGAGACTGTTTACTTTTTAAATAAGTTATTTACCCCTGTTTTCCTAGAGGACTTTGTTCTGACCCTTAGGGGACCTTCTTCAGCATCAGAATTTCATTAGCTGCTATCAGCATCTTGGTTATTGTTATGCAAAACTACTAAGAGTGTATTCCTGAAGGCTGTACTTTGCTTAGACTCTCCTAGGAAATGTGAGTGTGTGCACACAGGCTGTGGGTATTTCATATTAACTGACCTCCTACTGTGTTGCTCAGAAAGCAACTTGTGATTTGCTACCACTCTAATTTTCTTACTAATATTGTATCACGACTTCCAAATCCTCAGTGGGTTCAGAGCAGCTGTTAGGGAATATAAGAAGTAAAAGTTGATTGTGTATGGAATATTGGCCTGCATATGAGACAAATAGCTTTAGTTTCTTTACTGCATTTACTGTACTACAATTATCTGAAATCTCAACCTCACTGGATTGCAAGAAACTGCAGCAGCTTAAAAAGCTTAATGCTTTTGCCACCACTCCTATTGATTATTGCAAATGCCTGTATGTCTCTCCAAATGTTGTCTTCTGAGGGTTCTGGGTAGTTCAAAGGACCTCCACTGTTGCACTGCTCTCTTGCAGCTCATTAAAGCTCGTATAATAAATGACCCCTCTGGCTCTTATTTCTCTATGCTTAACATCATCGGGACCCATGCTGGTTTCAGATCTCATCCTGCCCCTTGTTTGGAGAATCTGTGCTTTTCTGCAGTTTAGCCTTTGCATTTCTAGTGATTAATTCAAATGTCTTTTGCAACCACATTGTTTAGGCGTTACATGGTGTAAGCTTCTTGCATGTGTTATACTCAGAACACCATTTTAAGATTTGCCAAGTCAAACCATCAATTGCACATAAAAATTCAGTGGTGTTTTGGCACTATGTTTTGAAAAAGCAAATTCCAACACTGCTTTAAGACATCTCTCTGGTCTTTTTTTATAGCTTCTTGCTGACATGTTTAGGAAGAATATATGAGAATAAATGCATTATTTAAATTTCCAGGTTGTCTATAGCAACCCGTTTTCAGTCTAATTAGGACCAATAGGTTGCGAAATGCCTAAAGCAAATCCATTTAACACTTAACTACCTCTCTCCTGGATCTATACTACACTGACTGACAGAAGATCCAAGCATCACATTTTTCAGGTGGGCTAATGACTTGATAATGTATTCATTGTGTCAGATGTCAGGCGTACAGTAGGACTGTGAGAACTACAAAGAAGAAAAGAAGAAACAGCATTTGCTAATGTCTTCCTCCCTTCTATCCCCATGGTAGTGTCACTGGCAGAGCAATCTCCAGTTCATGTAGGTGGTGACAGAGGAGGGACCTTCAGGACGAAGGGCACCTTTGCAATGATTTCTGTCTAGATTATAGTCATAAGGATTCTTGTTCACCAGCTTAATGTGTGAGTGGGGGTGTGTGTCAGCCTAAGCTTTGTGTTTATCAGCTACGTCCTCATCTTTGTGTGGCTAGGTAGTCATGAGCCCCCAGGGAAAGAAAGGAAGTGACTGCATTTATTCTCAGTGTTCCCAGTGGTCAGGTAAGGTGTTTTCCTGCTACGGTATATGGCAAGGTGGGTGGCGTTTAATGAATGAACAAGGTGACCTTTTCGAAGAGTCAGTGCTGCTTCTCACATGAATCAGTGACAGAGTCAATTGTTATGAGAACTAAGAGGGACTATGGGAGGAGGAAGCAAGGGGGTAGAGCAGCTACCCAGCTGCTCAAAGAGCTAGAAGGAAAGGTCTCTCTCCCTCTCTCCCCCCCATCTCTGTCTCTGTCTCTCTCTGTCTCTTTCTCTCTCTGTCTCACACACACACACACACACACACACACACACACACACACACCTCCTTTTCCTGTGCATTATTAGAATTTAGTGATGCTATTCAATTTTATCACCTTTAAATGAGAAATTATAAATCAATAACAATTATGAGCTACAACTACAAAGTAACATGGCTGACTTTTTAACAAACATAACAGACTTTTTACATTACATAAACAGGTTTTGTCCTCTTTAAGAAAGGAAGCTATAGGTTTATTTCAAGGATTCTATTGGCCAGTCTTTTGCAACTCTTATTTTGGAATGGGCTTTGAAACCTGTGACATATTCTTTTGCATATCGTCCAGGGGAGCAAAGCTGCATCTCTTCAGGGTGTATCTAAATTGTGAAAGTAAACAAAAGGCATTCAGAGCCAAGTTCAGTGGTTAAAAGTATACATCCAAACTGGGTGATATAATCTGGGCTGTAAAGTGAGGTGCATTTCTAGAGTAAGCATTCCTGATTGTCTGTGCTGGCTCCTCTGCTTATCTCCTGCCCACACCCCCAGCACACCTTATGAACCTACTGGTGTTCATTATTATCTAGTAATACTAGACAACTTAGCTTGTTTGAGGTCAGCAGTATTTTTCAACTTTATGTCAATCTCTACCCTATTCTCAACTTATAGATCTGGAATCCAGAACTTGATGCTACTTCTGGCTCTTTTTTTTTTTTTTTTTTTTTCCTTCTGTACGCAGGCCTCTCACTGCTGTGGCCTCTCCCGTTGCGGAGCACAGGCTCCGGACGCGCAGGCTCAGCGGCCATGGCTCACGGGACCAGCTGCTCCGCGGCATGTGGGATCTTCCCGGACCGGGGCACGAACCCACGTCCCCTGCATCAGCAGGCGGACTCTCAACCACTGCGCCACCAGGGAAGCCCTACTTCTGGCTTTTTAAACTGGGTATTAGCAATGATTTCCCCACTGCTTAAACTACTAATTTTCCAAATAAACTCTGACTTAAATTTTTCTCTTGCCTTTGGATGCTGTGTGTTTGCTGACAAAGGACTCCCTACTCTACCTTGCTCACCTGGAAACCCCAACTCTAACATGAGCCATGTAGTCCACAAGCTTAGAATTCCACTGCTGTGAACACAATTTCAAAATATGTGTTTCATTAAAAATAGAACTACCATACGACCCAGCAATCCCACTACTGGGCATATACCCTGAGAAAACCATAATTCGAAAAGAGTCATGTACCACTATGTTCATTGCAGCACTATTTACAGTAGCCAGAACATGGAAGCAACCTAAGTGTCCATTGACAGATGAATGGATAAAAAAGATGTGGCACATATATACAATGGAATATTACTCAGCCATAAAAGGAAACGAAATTGAGTTATGTGTAGTGAGGTGGATGGACCTAGAGTCTGTCATACAGAGTGAAGTAAGTCAGAAAGAGAAAAACAAATACCATAGGCTAACACATACATATGGAATCTAAAAAAAAAAAAAATGGTTCTGATGAACCTAGGGGCAGGACAGGAATAAAGACACAGACGTAAAGA
>NC_041219.1:12477833-12522210 GCF_002837175.3 Physeter macrocephalus | reverse complement strand
GCACAGGGAGATCAGCTCGGTGCTTTGTGACCACCTCGAGGGGTGGGATAGGGAGGGTGGAGGGTGGGAGGGAGACACAAGAGGGAGGAGATATGGGGATATATGTATACGTATAGCTGATTCACTCTGTTATACAGCAGAAACTAACACAACATTGTAAAGCAATTATACTCCAATAAAGAGGTAAAAAAATTTTTATCATGATACTGATAAAGAAAGGGGTAATTATATGAATAAATATATTTCTGCTTTTTAACCAAAAAATAATGTGTTTCAGAGCTATTTTAACTGCTGGTGCTGCTACTGGAATAAGTATAGAATAAGCATAAGACCTTCCAAGATGAGTACTTTTCAAATAATACTTGAATGTGTACATTCAGACATGAGCGCTTTATTTTTTTCTCCAACCTTTTATTATGGAAGATTTTAAATGTTTTTGCCCAGCTTCAACACCTTTCTCATCTTCTTGTTTCATCAACCTCCTTCCAATTTTTTTCTGGAGTATTTTAAAGCAAAGTCCAGGTATCATATCATTTCTCCTAGAAATATGTCAGTATTTCTATCAGTATGTCAGTATTTATGTCAAACAGATATGGGAGTTTTAAAAAACAAAATCACTGTCCTATTATTAAACTCAATAAAATTACTGCAATTTTTAAAATACTGTCTATATTTGAATTCATGTTTAATTTTCCCAGTTACCTCAAAAACGTCCTTTTAGACCTGGTGTTTGAATCAGGATGCAAACAAGGTCTATACATCATATGTAATATGTCTCTGAAGACTCTTTTAATAGGTATTTTTGCTATAAATAATAACATACATATAATCTTATACATTACTGTTATCAATTTACCTTCCATAGCTAAATTATAAAGAGCTAATTTGTTTATTTATATATAAGTATGAATTTCTTGTTTTCACTGAGCATCAAATTCCTGTATAAAGTAGTGAATTTCCCTCAGTGGAGACTAAAGAAAGGACTCAAGTTCACCCGCTGTCTACATGGGGTGGGCATAAGAGGCAGGGCCTTGACTGTGATTACTTCAAACTCTCCCTTCCTGGCTTTTGATTTGATTCCATATAAATGATAATTCATCATTTCTATAATAAATTCAGTGTTCCTAGATATTGTTTACATCACTCTGTCTCAGATTTTGCAATATGAGCTCTCAAAAGGAGAGTTTATTTCAATGATAAATGGCTCTTCATGATGTTATTTTTCTACTCCTTTATTGCCAAATAAATCTGTTAACTCTTAATATACAGCATATTGTGGAACATGAACATTTCAAAAAGAATGGTAAGCACCTTCCAACATGCTATCCAAATGATAACAATTTCCTTTAATTTATAAAATAAAAGCACAATAAAATCCTAACTCCTTGCCATTAGCTTTGTAAAAAAGATACACATTTATGCTACCTTCTTATATCTCCAATTTGCATAGCCCTACTCCTGGGTTTCTATGTTAAATCCTTCTTTTTTCATTTAGTGTGGTTTCTTTCTAGAAGCATATATAAATATGAATTCAGAAAGAACTGTACTGTAAAAATGCATAGTTAGGAAAATCTTAATTATACACCATTAAAAGATAATACTCATTTAAAAATCAGTGCTCATTTAACCACATATTTCAGTGCATTAATAGTATTATTGTGTCATGATCTGCAAATTCATTATTGAATCATTTTCAAACTAGTATATAATGTATACAAATGCAGCCCAGAAATAACAGGTTAATAGTCTTGCTTCAGCTGGAACTAATTCTATGTTCAAGTCATTCTCCTTAGGGGGAAAAAGAAAAATTGAAGAATTTAATTGAGCATTTGGAATACCAAAAGAGAAAATTGATGTATTTAGGAGCAGACTGACGCAAATAACATTCCACTGCATTAGCATTTATTTGTACAGCAGTCTCCAATCGAGCTCCTGTGCCTTAGCTTCTTAAGGTAAATATCTTCCTTTGCTTTAGAAGAGATTTCAATCTGGCTTTAGAAAGCATTCCAATCTGGCAACTGCTAATTAAAGACCCAATTCTATACCTCACATTCCCATGAGTAGAGGTCACTGACACCAATATTAAAGTTTTATTTATGAAAATCCCCTACTTTTTTTTTAAACTGAGGAAATATAACATTGTCATCCCCACGGTCCTAACCACACACAGTGTGTGTGTGTGTGTGTGTGTGTGTGTGTGTGTGTGCGCGCACATAGGTACATGCACGTTCACACATGCACACACAGGAGCACGTGAACACAAAGAATAAAAGCAGTTACAATTTGGCAGGCATTATCTTATAGGAGTAGGTAATTCTCCTACCAATATTCTATACTTAATATTCTACAGGCTTCGTATTTTCAAATTATAAACCAGTAAATCATTCCACTAAAAATCTGTAACAGTTTCCTGGCCAAAAATCCATCATCCTTTGGTGGTAATGAAAGCAATTCAATAGATGAATGTGTATCAATAAATATTTAATATCTGGAATTAAAACTCCTGCCCAAGATCTGAATGAGAGAAAACTGTAAGGAATAACAATTTTGAGGAGCTGCTCAATTACAATAAAAATTCCCTTCCTAAAAATGCCTGGAAAGGATTCAATTTACTTATTTTCTCAATAAGTCTTCCTGAAAATTTCATCCGAAAAATTGTGGCAGTCAGTTTGGGTTTTACTGCACAAGGGAGATTGATTTTTGCAGGAATCTCAGGGTAATTCCCTTTGTAAATCCCTCCCTGCCAAAAATCCTCTACCATGTGAATGATCTATACAATATTGCCTTGCGCGTTTGTCTTTGTAGTAAAGGTTTTCTTAAAAGAAGGCTATAGTGATAGCCTCCACATTGTCTGCACAAAAATAATGAATTCTGCAGATTATCTAGAACAGCTGAGCAACTGTGGCTTCTCCACCTGAGACCTCAGTAGGTTACGGAGCCATGACAGCAGGGACAGACACCAACAGAGACTCGGGTTGAAGAACAGGAGACATGAATGGCCTGTTTTTCTAAGCAAGTTACCTTAATGCTTCCCAAAGGTAAATACAATTTATTTTTATAAATTCTGTTGTTTTAAAAAATCTAGTCTAATTTACCCCTTTTCCACAACCCTTTCAACTAATATTGACAAAAGAGAGCAAGCCACACCATGTCCAATGGCACAGAGTGTTCTCATTAACTGAATTACTCATTGGGCTTTAAACACTGAAATGTAATATAGAAATTTAATGTCTTTTTAGTATCCTAAAAGTTACAGAGGTTAAAAGACATTTATGAAAGGTTATGCATATTGCTTATAGAATGCAATAAAGATAAAAGTAATTGAGAAATTTGAAACACTAATGTTTAAGTTTTTTGGTTTCGGTTTTGTTTTAGAAAATGACATATTTTGCAGAAAGACTCTAAAATATTAGTCCCCATACTCCACAAAATAAAATTATTTCTAGCCACAGACAGGAATGACAATGCAAATTAATTCTGATTATTTTCTATTGTGGTTTGGACAGAACGTGACATTTCCCCTACTAGTCTAAGATTTGTTTCTTTCTCTGTTTAATTTCTTGAGATACCTAGAAAAGGCCAGTAAACATAGAAGGTGCTTAGAAATAACACTTGTATTCGTAATAATACTGCTTAATCAAGAGAACAGTTTCACAGAATGGCCTAAAGCCTTCACCACTGAACCAATTTTTTAACCACATGTCTCTTCCTGGGGAAGAGCAAAGAAATAAAAATAAATTGTTATCCTTTACCACTTTTTCTACTTCTATTATTAATATCCTTTGGAAGAGTGGCTATTTGCAAAGTTAACATGGACTATTTGTTATTTCCATCAGATATTAAAATATTTTCTTAAAGTTAGCCTGGGAATAAGAATGCTAGGTGTATAGCTACAAATTTCCTTACCCTGTTAAGTTTAAATTTTATTAAAATATCATCCAGTAGAATGTAGACAACCCACAACCACCCATAAAAGAAAATCTTCATTGCAGCATTATGAAGCAAGACAAAGTATAGAAAACGGATTTTGTTTATA
Organism: Physeter macrocephalus; assembly: GCF_002837175.3. Taxonomy (NCBI): domain Eukaryota; kingdom Metazoa; phylum Chordata; class Mammalia; order Artiodactyla; family Physeteridae; genus Physeter; species Physeter macrocephalus. The sequence continues at coordinate 12,518,174 of NC_041219.1, read as the reverse complement.
TTTTTCAATAAAGCAAAATTCACAAAGGATGACTAGAATATCCTAAGGAAAGCTCCCTTCACTCAAAATTTCTTTCTGTTGGTACCAGTTCTTTCTTTCTGCTGACAGATGGCTAGGCTTTCAAGGCCTTCCTGGCACTAGACTTGTGCAGCATTTAAAAAGAGACGATATTATTTTGCCTCTAAAGACTCACACCAGAATACTTACTGTTCCTACACAGACATACCTCGTTTTAATGCACTTCACTTTATTGAGCTTCACAGATACTGTGTTTTTTACAAATTGAAGGTGTGCGGCAACCCTGCGTCGAGCAAGTCTATTTGGTGCCATTTTTCCAAAAGCATTTGCTCACTCTGTGTCTGTGAGATTTTGCTAATTCTTACAATATGTCAAACTCTTTCATTTTCGTTATATTTGTTATGGTGATCTGTGGTCAGTGATTTTTATGTTACTATTGTAATTGCTTTGGAGGCGCCACAAACCACAGCCATGTAAGACAGCAAACTTAACCAATAAATGTTGTATGGGTTCTGACTGCTCCACCAACCAGTCACTCCCCTCCCTCCTGCTCTCCTTGGGCTTCCCTATTCCTTGAGGCTCAACAACATTGAAATTAGGCCAATTAATAACCCTACAATGACTTTTAAGTGTTCAAGTGAGAGGAAGAGTTGCTCATATCTCAGTTTAAATCAAAAGTTAGAATGACTAAGCTTAGTGAGGAAGGCATGTGGAAAGTCAAGATAGGTTGAAAGCTAGGCCTCTAGTGCCAGTTAGCCAAGCTGTGAGTGCAAAGGAAGTGTTCTTGAAGGAGACTACTACTCCAGTGAACACACAAATGATAAGAAAGAGAATCAGCCTATTGCTGATATGGAAAAGTTTTAGTGGACTGGATAGAAGATCAAACCAGCCACAACACTCCCTGAAGCCAAAGCCTAGTCCAGAGCAAGGCCCTAACTCTCTTTAATTCTCTGAAGGCTGAGAGAGGTGAGGAAGCTGCATAAGAAAAGCTTGAAGCTAGAAGACGTTGGTTCCTGAGGGTTAAGGAAAGAAGATATCTCAATAATGTAAAAGTACAAGGTGAAGCAGCAAGTGCTGATGTAGAAGCCGCAGCAAGTTATCCAGAAGATCTGGCTAAGATAATTCATGAAGGGGGCTACACTAAACAACAGATTTTCAATGTAGACAATACGGCCTTCTATTGGAAGAAGATGACATCTAGGATTTTCATAGCTAAAGAGGAGAAGTCAATGCCTGGCTCCAAAGCGTCAAAGGACAGCCTGACTCTCTTGTTAGGAGATAATGTAACTGGTGACTTGAAGCCAGTGCTCTTTTACCATTCCAAAAATCCTGGGTCCCTTAAGAATTATGCTGGATCTACTCTACCTGGGCTCTATAAATGGAACAACAAAGCCTGGATGACAGCACATATGTTTACAACATGGTTTACCAAATATTTTAAGCCCACTATTGAAACCTACTACTCAGAAAAAAAAGATTCCTTTCAAAATATTACTGCTCACTGATAATGCATCTGGTCACCAAAGAGCTCTGACGGAGATATACAAGATTCATGTTGTTTCCATGCTGCTAACACAACATCCATTCTGCAGCCCATGCAGCAAGGAGTAATTTCAACTTTCAAGTCATTATTTAAGAAATACACTAAGTAAGGCTATAGCTGCCATGCATAGTGATTCCTCTAATGGATTTGAGCAAAGTCAACTGGAAATCTTCTGGAAAGGATTCACCATTCTAGATGCCATTAAGAACATTTGTGATTCATGGGAAGAGGCCAAAATATCAACATTAACAGGAGTTTAGAAGAAGCTGATTCCAACCCGCATGGATGATTTCAATGGAGGAAGTAACTATAGAGGTAATAAAAACAGCAAGAGAACTAGAATTAGAAGTGGAGCCTGAAGATAGGATTGAATTGCTGTAACCTCATGATAATACTTCAAAGGATGAGGAGTTGTTTCCTATGGATGAGCAAAGAAAGTGGTTTCTTTTTTTTGTTTTTTGTTTTTTTTGCGGTACGCGGGCCTCTCACTGTTGTGGCCTCTGCCGTTGCGGAGCACAGGCTCCGGACGTGCAGGCTCAGCGGCCATGGCTCATGGGCCCAGCCGCTCCGCGGCATGTGGGATCTTCCCGGACGGGGGCACGAACCCGCGTCCCCTGCATCGGCAGGCGGATTTTCAACCACTGCGCCACCAGGGAAGCCCGAAAGTGGTTTCTTGAGATGGAATCTAACCCTGGTGAAGATGCTGTGAAAATTGTTGAAATGATAACAAAAGACTTAGAATATTACATAAACAGGCGATAAAGCAGCGGCAAGGTCTGAGAAAACTGACTCTAGTTTATTTTTTTTAACGCAAGGAACAGTCACTGAGCAAATACTATTTGCAGAACACTGGATTAGATGCTATGGAGCTCATTAATTGAGCCCCACTGGAAGAGGAGTGAGGAGGATTTGCAGGAGATCATATGCACCACTGGGGGTTTGGAGAAGCTTCTTGTAAGAGACATCTGAGAGAGGCTTGTTGTAAGGTATGAGGGGAGGGGGCTCAGGGCCATGTTAGGGATTCCATGGGTATTGTAGAGTAAGTCCTGTCATCTCCTGCCAGACAAGCTCCTGATGGGGCCAGATGTGATACTGGATGGGCAAGGAGCCATGAAGCATCTTCTCTCCCTCCTGGAGCTGGATCTGCTGAGGATTGACTCTAGTTTTTTGTTTTTTGTTTTTTTTGCGGTACGCGGGCCTCTCACTGTTGTGGCCTCTCCCGTTGCGGAGCACAGGCTCCGGACGCGCAGGCTCAGTGGCCATGGCTCACGGGCCCAGCCGCTCCGCGGGTCTTCATTGCTGCACGCAGGCTTTCTCTAGTTGCGGGGAGTGGGGGCTACTCTTCATTGAGGTGGCTTCTCTTGCTGCACAGCATGGGCTCTAGGCACCCAGGCTTCAGTAGTTGCAGCATGCGGGCCCAGTAGTTGTGGCTTACGGGCTCTAGCGCGCAGGCTCAGTAGTTGTGGGCTCACGGGCCCAGCGCCTCGGGGCATGTGGGGATCTTCCCGGACCGGGGCACGAACCCGTGTCCCCTGCATCGGCGGCGGACTCTCAACCACTGCGCCAGCAGGGAAGCCCTGACTCTAGTTTTGAAAGAAGTTCTACTGCGGGTAAAATGCTGAAGAATAGCATTTCATGCTACAGAGAAATCATTCGTGAAAGGAAGAGTCAATCGATGCAGCAAACTTTATTGTTCTCTTATTTTAAGAAATTTCCAAAGCCCCACCCACCAAGATTTAGCAACCACCAACTCGATCAGACAGCAGCCATCAACCCTGAGGCAAGACCCTCTACCAGCAAAAAGCCTACGACAGTCTGAAGGCTCAGACAATGGTTAACAATTTTTAGCAATAAAGTATTTTTTAATTAAGGTATGTACGTGATTTTTCAAGATATAATGCTATTGCACACTTAATAGGCTATAGGATAGTGTAAACATCACTTTTATATGCACTGAGAAACCAAAAAATTTGTGTGACTCGTTTCATTGTGATATTTACTTTATTGTAGTGGTCTGGAACCCAGCCCACAATATCTCCGAAGTGTGCCTGTATATAATATAGAAATAAAAATACATTTAGAAATATATAGAAATGGACTGCTCCTATGTATATACTATAAAAGCACTACTCTTAGAGCTGTTATTCTAGGGAGTGTACAGAGCCGGTATCTCTTGCTGTTCCACAGAAGTGGATAAGGAGCTCATAAGTACATAAGTATATAAATAGACCTCAACATAATAACGCACAAAACACCTGAGGCAGAGCTGGGTGTTGCCCACAAACCACAGTATCATACAGTTCACATGTTACCCCCTAAATTTCTGAATAAATGTCTTAGTTCTCTGGGTCTACATGAAAGCAATATACTTCCATTAGCTTTCATGCTGTGGTCTTGCATATATGGGGGTGACTTTGCTTTTAAAGTCTGCTCAACAAAACACAAACCAAAAGCTATTTAGGATAAAGGAGTAAGGTGCTATATATGATGTCATACAAGACATAATTCCCCACAAATGCTCCCGGTGATAATTGTATGTGCAGGTAATAGTGCCATTTTGAAATATTGTTAAAAGTCAGAACCCTGCTGAGTCCAAAGAAGATAAAGTCTCTTGAACAAGTTAAGTTATTCTCAGCTGGTGCCTTTTCAACTAAGTCATCTTGCTCTATTATTTTAAAATTTAAAGCCTCTGAATTCCCACTTAAAATACTGCCTAACAAACCACCCTTAACACACACTGCACCATCGTTCCACTAGATTATACAGAGGCATAGAACAAATGAAAAATAAACAGAAACACCAAAAACAAGTGCTGATAATCACTCTGCTTCCAGAATCAGGGAAAATTATTCACTGCAAGGTCAATGGAACCAGACTGAATGATCACATCAGTGACTTAGCCCTGCTACACAACCACAGAAGGGCAGGCCTGCCTCCTTATAAGTAGGCAGGTGACACTTTTGCATCCTCTGTCTTTCCTCTGGTTCAGAAACACAAAGTTTGTACCAAGCAGAAAACTAAGCAGCTATGTTTCCACCATATGGATAGAAAGAGAAAATCAAAGTGCCATTGTTCTTGCTCTCACTGCCTACACATTCTACCCCATGTCCAACTGGAAACTGTAAATACCAAAAGACAGAGTAGAATGTTATGGACAGAGGTCAGGTATGGAGATAGTTCAAAAGATAGCTCAAGGGATGTCCCTGGTGGCACAGTGGTTAAGAATCCACCTGCCAATGCAGGGGACACAGGTTCGAGCCCTGGTCCGGAAAGATCCCACATGCCGCAGAGCAACTAAGCCCATGCACCACAACTACTGAGCCTGCGCTCTAGAGCCACGAACCACAACTACTGAGCCCGTGTGCCACAACTACTGAAGGCCACGTGCTTAGAGCCCATGCTCCGCAATAAGAGAAGCCACTGCAATGAGAAGCCTGCGCACCACAACGAAGAGTAGCCCCCGTTCACTGCAACTAGAGAAAGCCTATGCACAGCAACAAAGACCCAATGCAGCCAAAAATCAATCAATCAATCAATTAATTAATTTTAAAAAAGGATAGCTCAAAATCAAGAACCCAGGAATGGTAATAAAGCAGGTGAGAACTAAAACCAGTTTAACATAATGCCATGTGAATGTAATAAATTTGGTTACTAAACTGAGTCTACATATAAATGATAGTACTTTTTAAAAAAGTATGTTATTAAAAAATAATTTTAAATGTGTAATTTGGGCTTTAAACCCCAGATTATAGAAATGAACAGGGGAATGAGGGTAACTGCTTAGGCCCCCAGAACTTAGAACTATCCTTGGCTCTGCTCTTTCCCTCACGCACCATATTTACTCCCTAAGCAAATCCTGCTGGCCTTCACATCTGCAAAATATACCCAGACCTTATCCCTTCTCACCTTCTCCACCAAGGCACCTTACACACACACCTGGATTACTGCAATATGCCTGCTAATCCATCTCTCCATATCCTATTTTCCCCCCTTTTGCAGTCTCTTATCAACACTGCAGTCAGTGTGCTCCTTTTGAAAATATGTCAGGTATAATCGTTGTTTTGTCCACATCTTCAAATTGTTGCCCATCTCAATCAAAGTAGAATTCAAAGTCCTACAGTGGCCATGGGACCCTATAAACGCTGGCTCCTACGGACTTTTATTTTTTATTAAATTTATTTATTTATTTGTTTGTTTAGTTATTTAGTTATTGGCTGCATTGGGTCTTCGTTGCTGGGTGCAGGCTTTCTGTAGTTGCAGCAAGCAGGGGCTACTCTTCGCTGCGGTGTGTGGGCTTCTCGTTGCGGTGTGTGGACTTATTGTGGTGGCTTCTCTCGTTGCGGAGCACAGGCTTTAGGCGTGCAGGCTTCAGTAGTTGTGGCACGCAGGCTCAGTAGTTGTGGCTCATGGGCTCTAGAGCGCAGGCTCAGTAGTTGTGGCGCATGGTCTTAGTTGCTCCGCGGCATGTGGGATCTTCCCCGGCCAGGGCTCGAACCCATATCCCCTGCATTGGCAGGCAGATTCTTAACCACTATGCCACCAGGGAAGTCCCCCTACTGACTTCTGCAACATCATCTACTTCTCTTCCCTATGTTCACTCCTTGCCTTGAACATGCCAGATGCTCTCCAGCCTCAATATCTTTGCATACGCTGCACTCTTTCCTAGACTATTCTTCCCCTTGACATCCATGTAGGCAACTGAGCATATGTGTGAGGCTCTTCACATAATCCATATGAATGACAATCTTGAAAGTGAAGCAGTGTATACGAGTGGTCTTACTCACTCTCTCATCTCCTTCAGCTCTCTGCTCAAAAGTCACCTTCTCAGGAAAGCATCCTTTGACCATCCTACTTAAAAATGTAATACTTCTCCAGAAATTCCCATCTCCCTTCTCTGCCTTCTTTTTCTCCACAGTATTTATCACCATTTGACATACTATAATATTCCATTTAATGTAAGACATCATTAACTATAAGGCTCACCATTTAAAAACTATTCTACTCCAAAAATCATGGCCAATTAAATATATCACCAGTTGTAAGAGGCATCCTGATTTCAACGATGTTAAATTGTGAAAAAAATGTACTTCTTTGAATCAATGAAAAATGGTCATTTACTTGTTTATTATCTCTCTCTCCCTTAAGCTCCAAGAAGGGAGAGATTTTTATCCTTATTTTTCACAACTTGAACAGTGCCTAGTGAACCGTGATAGGTATTCATGAAGTTTTTTTACTTTATTTATTTTATTTTTATTTATTTTTGGCTGCGTCAGGTCTTCGTTGCTGAGTGCAGGCTTTCCCTAGTTGCAGCAAGCGGGGGCTACTCTTCCCTAGTTGCAGCAAGTGGTGACTTCTCTTGTTGGGGAGCACGGGCTCTAGATGTGCAGGCTTCAGTAGCTGTGGTGTGCGGACTCAGTAGTTGTGGCTTGCCAGCTCTAGAGCGCAGGGTCGGCAGCTGTGGTGCACGGGCATAGTTGCTCCACAGCATGTGGGATCTTCCCGGACCAGGGCTCAAACCCTGTCCCCTGCATTGGCAGGTGGACTCATGAGGAAGCCCCTCATGAAGTATTTTTAATTGAATGAATGAAAGCAAGTAAAAGTAGGTTTCCTTATTTTACATAAGGAAAATTTACAAGGTGATACTTCACCCTTGACATTTATAATCGGCTATAAATGTGAGTTGAATATTTTTTAGGTAAAATGCTATGTAATTCAAGATTTAAAAATCAAAAGGTACAATATCCAATAAAGAATTAAAAATCAAAAGGTACAATATCCAATAAAGAAATAAAAATCAAGAACCTTAACAGACTGAAAGGTATGATCCCAAGTGCACACTTGTGTGCTCACACACACACGCACACACCAAAAACTGGTTGAAACAGAAGGAAAAATAGATAAAAATATAATTTTTGAGCGAGACTTTAAAATATCTCTTCCTGCCTTTGAGATGTCTAAAAAGATATGAAATAACATGGAAAATGAATAATACAATTGAATAAATTGAACAGTTATATAGTTCGCTACGTAAAAAATCTTTATTTTCAAGTGTCAAGGAAATATTTATAAAAAATGTTCACATTCTTGTCTTGGTCACAAAATATAGTCTAAATAGTCAAACTATAGTTTAAATAGCAAAAGTCAGAAACAAAGAGTTATATAGTTAGCTACGTAAAAAATCTTTATTTTCAAGTGTCAAGGAAATATTTATAAAAAATGTTCACATTCTTGTCTTGGTCACAAAATATAGTCTAAATAGTCAAACTATAGTTTAAATAGCAAAAGTCAGAACACAAAATAAGTAACAAGGCAACAACAAAAACAAACAAAAAAGCATGAACTATATCAGGTATAACTATGTATAAGTAATTTAAATTTCTGTACTAAACAATAAAGATTCAAGTCGTTCTCTTTTCCGTAATTGGTAGGTAAAAAAAATCCATTTTTTCCCTTCAATGAGAGTCTTTTCACTTACTTTTTAAATCTTTTATGACATAAACTGTGTTTTTTAAAATTAATTTTTATTGGAGTATGGTTGCTTTACCATAAACTGTGCTTTAATCACTTTTATTTTTAGTTAATTAAAAGGTATGTATCACATTTTAATTCTACTAGTTGTCAACTTAAAGATATACGATAATGCTAACTAAAGATAATCAATATACGCTAACAAAAGACAGTCAAAACAGAAAGACATAGGAAGCTTAAAGTAAAAGTATGGGAATAATAAATAAGAAAAACAAAGGACAACAATAACAAAAACAGAAACAGAAAAAACCAATGGAAAGCAGGATTAAAAACATAAAGCTAAAAGCAAAAATCAGTGTCTCAAAATATAGCAAAACAATTAGATAAAAAGGTAAATCTAAGAGCTGATTCTTGGCTCAAAATAATGAAACGAACAAATCTCTGTCCGGAAAACAAATCAACAATGAGAAATAGAAGGGAAATAGAAGGCCCCAAAGACCAGGTTGCTGGAAAGCAGAGTGGCAAGCTGAAACTGTGGCTGATCTTGGATCCTCTCCTGATCTTGAAACCAAGAGGCTAGGACTTAGCAGCCACCAAAGGAACAAGAAAGCAAGCAAGGCACTGGGACCTAGCAGGAGAGACTTACAATTGGGACCACTTCACAAACCTGGGAAGACTATATCCTCAAGGAAGCATGGACCAAAAAGAAGATTACTACCAGCAGAAGAAGGCAAGAACTTGTCTGTATACAAGCCTGAGCTCTGAGCAGGGGTATAACATGACTGCCAAAGAATTAATAACTACGGACCTGCTCATATGAGTTTGGTGTTTGATTTTATGTAACATATATAGTTCCAGAAACCCCAAATCAACAAAACTAAAAGTGGTCCCTAGCCTGGTAAAAGCCTGCTCCACTAAAAGAGAAAAAATATTAATCCTGCATGGAGGGATGCCTCCCTCACAAGATTCTCCCATATGAAGCCCCAGTAAGCATGACTTCACAGTCCTAACTTATGAAACACATGAGAAAATAAGACTCCCGTGAACAAGGGTCAAGAGAAACAACAGCAGAACACACAGTATTAGACTGTCATGAACTTCAGATATCAGAATTATTGGATACAAACTATAAAATAATTATATTCAAAATATCTGAGAAATAAAAGTTGGAATGGAAAACATGAGAAAGGAACAAAAGATCATTTTCTTTTCTAACATGACAGACAAGATACACTGAATGATAGTCACTGACTGAAAGAATTAAAATGCTGGATACAATACAAAGAAAACATTTTTAGCATATTATTGAACTGGTACAAAAGCAAAGAATCTGCAGGTCCTCAAAACTCATTGAAAATTGAAATCCTAAAAGGAAAGTAACACCAAAACTGGCTATTGTCCTGAGGATTTCTGCTGTTCCTCTGGAGACCTTGGGGTTTCACTTCAATTTCTGCATGGAATTCTCAGGAAACAGAAGGTAGAGTCCTGGGACCAAGTGAATTAGGAACCCAATAAGGGATCCTAAGTAAACGGAACCCCACAGGCTATCCCCTCAGCGCAGATATGAATTAGAAATAAATCCATCACACAGAAGGGGAAAGCCAGGAAATTTCCCTAATTTAGACTTGCATTTGGTGAAGGAGGAAAAAAATCCCCTCCGAAAACTTTTTATCCACAAGCCAACAAACATGCAGGTTTTTGTTGCACATTCATACTACTTATATGGTAAAAAAACAGTCTCTAAATAGAAAAATTAAAGTGATTCTGGGTTAATTTTGCGGAGTAACTGTTAAAAGCAAATGAAAATCCTGTTCAAGGAATTCACCTTCAACTGGAGCCTCAAAAATTCCCACAGATAAAGTTCCAGAAATAAAGCAGTTTACACTAAAATGTCATGAAACACATTAAAAAAAAAAAAGTATCATGAGTGAAAACAAGTAGAAATAACAGATGCAGAAACAAACCTGCAAAGACATCAGGTATTGACAATGTCAGAATACCAAAAATACTATAATTAACAAATTCAAAGAATTTAAAGGGAAGCTTAAATATATGAGCAAAGAATAACCAAAAATAACCTAACCATACTTCTGGAATTAAAACAATATTTCTGATTGAAATAAAAATACTCAATGATAATTAAGCAATAGATTGACAGAATGTAGCCAAGAGAGATAAAGAGTTAGAAACTATGAAAGAGAAGTTAAAAGGCATGAAACTTAGAAAGAGATGGTCTAAGGTACATCTATTCAGAGTTCCAAAGATGGTAATAGAAAGAATGGAGAAGAGATCTCTTTAGAGAGATAATGGCTTGGAATTTCCCAGTACTGGGTGACACTAAAATCCAGATCAAAGAAACCCAACCTAAAAATAAATAAATAAATAAAATAAAATAAAATAAAATAATAATAAAAAAAAGAAACCCAACCTACGCCAAGCAGGATAAATAAAAAGAAACCCACACCTAGAGAGACCGCAACAGTGAGACAAGAGAACATCAACTTAAAGGAGATCTTAAAACCATTCAAAGGATAATGAGTAATTACTAACACAGAAATGGCAATTAGGCTGAATGTTCACTTGCTGAGGGTAACAGTGGGAACCAGAAGACAGTAGAATGGTAGCTTCACTGTATTGAAAAAAAAATCAACATAGCATTCTATATCCAAAGAAACTGCCTTTGAAAAATGTAAATGAAATTAAGGCATTTTAGACAAAAGAGAGTTTATCACTTCAAAACCTTCACTAATGGAAATTCTAAATTTTATATCTATCAGAGAGATGAAAAATCATATTGTTTAGGGGAAAACTATCAAGAGAAACATATATGTAATTTTAGAGTTTCTAGTAGCCACATTAAGACCATTAAAAACAAACAGGTGAAATTAATTTTAAAAACATCAAATGTACTAAAAATTATCATTTTAACAGGTAATCAATATTTTAAAACTGATGAGATCACCTACATTTATTTTTTCACAATGTCTTTGAAATCCATTGTGTATTTTGTACCAACACATTGCAATACCAATGCTAACATTTAAAGTAAAATGTAGTCCTAATCAAAACAATAAATTATGTTTACTAGAAGACCTTTTTCCACTTTTTTGCTTTTCTAATTTAAATTTAAGTTAAATAAAATTAATAAAACTTAACACTTAATTCCTCAGTCTCACTAACCACATTTCAAGGGCAATAGTCTCATGTGGCTAGTGGCTACCACAGTAGACAATGCAGGTTTGGAGGATTTGTGATTTACAGTGGAAAGATGGGGAGCTATGTTGATAAATAAGAGAGAAAATTTAGTTCAGCATTGCCTTATGGAACAGTGACAATCATTATCCTCCTCACTGATATTATCATTATCACAGAGAATATGGAAGCAGCCATGAAATGGGGAAAAATAGTTTATAATTGGGTGGGAGGTGATTAGAGTGAAAGCATTCTAAAAGCCTTATATTTGTGAGAGAGAGGTGAAATCTTTCAGACTTTGTTAGATTAAACATGCAAGTTAAAATATATAGGATAGGGTCATGTCAGAAAATATGGTAGGGCAGAGACCTCCAGGAGCCATCCTTCTCAAGAAACACTAAAAGTTTGGAAAAACAAAACAACATGTTGGAATCAATTTTATCAGAACTCTGGAAGATAGCTGAAGGTTTTCAGCAACGAACGGCTTAATCACCAGAAAAAGCCACTGAAATAGTGTAAGAGATTCTTGTGGTATTTTAACTTACCCTAGCTCGACGTCTTCCCTGGCATGGTGACATTCTAGAAGATGACAGCTTGCACTTCCAGTGTGGATATCTAGTACCAGAGGCAGCAGAAAGGAACTTGTTCCCACAGAATTGTGTTTCTGTGTTCTGATGTTAAGTGGGGTTTCCCCAAAAGACTTCTGCAAGGGTCTTCCCTTGGTTTTGCCTAACTCATAACTCTATCATAGAGTGGAGTGGTTATGTGGTCCTCAAAAACAAGGAAAACAAATGAACAAGTTGCTGCCACCTGGGAAAAAAAATAAAAGTTGGGGCAAACAAGAGACCTGCTGAAAGCCTGGGAGGAAGAACTGGAGAGTGTGATTTTTTTTTTTTTTTGGGAGTGGGGTAGAGAATAGGAGCTTTATAATTGATTTTCAACAACGGTAACAGGAGTATTCAATGGGGAAAGAATAGTCTCTTCAACAAATGGTGCTGGGACAAATAGATATCCACATGTAAAAGAATGAAGTTGGACCTTTACACTATATACAAAAATTAACTCATAAAGATTCAAAGATCTAAATTTAACGTCTACCACTATAAAACTCTTAGAAGAAAATTGGGGAAAATCTTCATGAATTTAGCAATTGTTTGGCAATGGCTTCTTAAATATGACATCAAAAGCACAGGCAACAAAAGATAAAATAGATAAATTGGATTTCATTGAAATTTAAAACTTCCGTGCAACAAAGGACACTATCAAGAAAGTGAAAAGACAATCCACAGACTGGGAGAAAATATTTGCAAATCATATACCTGATAAGGGTCTAATATCCAGAATATATAAAGAACTCACAGCTCAGCAACAAAAAGACAAACAAACCAATTTTAAAATGGATAAACGACTTATAATAGACATTTCTCCAAAAAAATTCCAAATAGCCAACAAGCATATGAAAAGATGCTAAATGGCTTTAGTTATTGAGGAACTGCAAATGAAAACCACACTGAGACACCACTTGTGGTATGTGACATGAGACATTACCTCCACTGGGATGGCCATTTAAAAAAAAAAGGAAAATTACAAGTGTTTGGAAGGATGTGGAGAAATTGGAATCCTTGTGTATTGCTGGTGGAAATGTAAAATGGTGCAGTGCTGTGGAGAACAATTTGGTGTTTCCTCAAAATGTTAAACATGGAATTACCATATAACCCAGTAATGTCCCTCCTAGGTGTATATATACAAAGGGATTAAAAACAGGTGTTCAAACAAAAACTTGTACAAGAATGTTCACAGGAGCTCTATTTACAATAACTAAAAGGTAGAAACAACCCAAATGTCCATCAACAGGTAAATGGATAAATAAAATGTGGGATAGCCGTTCAATAGACTATTATTCATCCATAAAGAGAATTATTCATATGCCACTGATACATGCTACAACATGGATAGACCTTGAAAACATGCTAAGTGAAAGAAGCCAGACACAAAGGACACGTATTGTATGATTACATTTATAGGAAATATCCAGAATAGGCTAATCCATAGAGAGAGCAAGTTGCCAGGAGTTGGGAGAGTGGTGAATTGGGAGGTACTGCTTAATGATCACATGGTTTCTGCTGGGGGTAATAAAAAATTTCCAGAACTAGATAGTTCCATTTGCACAATGTCTGCACATTGTGAATGTAGTTAATGCCATTGAAATGTACACTTTAAAATGATTACAATGACAAATTCAATGTTATCTTATTTTACCACAATTAAATGTATGTGTTTGTGTGTGTGTTAATGATTAGCTAGAGGACATATAATTTCTCAACATAGGGAGTAGACAAAAAAGAATAAAGAATTGAAAAAATAAAAGCATCCACAAGAAACTCACTGAAAAATACATTTAGTATGATTAGTAAATTATACACACAATATATATGTATATTTCATGTTAATTTTTAAAGTAAAACAAAAGAACAATATACCATATAAAAGACCCAGAACACAGAGGTCTTCACAGATCTTTGTTTTAACATGTATGGATTACAGAGTAGATTAAGCAGAGCTGAAATTTACAAAATAAAAGAATTAGTAGACTGGAAGACAGATCTGATGAAATGGTCAGAACGCAGCACCAACACACATTAAAGAGAGGATGAAAGTCACGGAGAGGAATGGACTGAAAGCATGTATCACTGGAATTTCAGAAGGAAAAAATAAAGAGAATTGGAAAGAGGCAATATTTAATTATGAAGGATAGTGTTCCATAATCAGTGAGGATTCCTGCTTTTCATCCTCACATTTGGAAAGTACCACAAATTGTAAGATAAATAATCTCTATTTCTATTGAGGTTTACTATAGGTGAGTCAGTACAACGATATCCAGCATTCCTAATTTCTATTATAAATGTTTTTCTCAAAGTAACCTAGGTATTCATAACATACGCACAAACATACTTCATGCAACACTTGTGATATGCCTTTTCCCACTACAGAAATGATGTCAGTGGACTTTCTTGTAATTAATGAATAATAATTTAAATCTACACGAGATTCCGTTACACAAGCATGATGATTATTTGGGGAGAAAATGATGTTTAACACAAACATCATTTTCTTGGTTCCAAATTCTACCTTATGTGGGAAATTTTCAAGACTACTGGCTGTATCTTGGAAATCTTTCCAGCAATTAAAGCTATAGTATTTGTTTTTGAGAAAGAAAGAGAGACACGTTAGACATGGAATATCTTTGTTAAGCCAAAAATGAAATACAAATGGAATAGGAATATTTGAATGGAAACCATTTTGGTAAATGTAGGACATGTGGTCATTATAAATATACTCAAGCTGAAGAATCATTTGGTATCTACTGATTTTATACACTAGGTTAAAATATAGGCCTGTTCAGTTTACTCTTTCCATTTAATATATTTAAAGTGCAACCCAGGAAATTTGCTTAAGTAATTTATCCACCTAACTAGCCTTAGATTTGTTTTTAAATAAACATAAAACCAAGTTGTATCTCTATCCTCCCTTCTCTATACTTCCCAGATTTGCTGTGATGCAGGACCAAGCTTATTCCTTGTCAAGACTTTGGGGGTATTGGTTTATACTAAAATTCTTTCTTTATGACTTCAGTAAAACAATAATTAAAAGAAGGCTTTTAAAAAATAAGCCAACATGTGGGAGCCTTTCCCCAGTCGTACCTCATTGATTATAACACTTACGAAGTGCCATTATACCAGGAAAACAACACCCTGCTAACCACTTTGAAGTATTTTGCTGTACTTCTAAGATCAACTTTCCCTTTCTGTTATTGGGTGTGTCATGAATGATTCTCTTCACATTAGATCATCATGCTTTGGGATTAAGAACCTTGAGCTACAACTATGTTGGTCTCTGAAATTTATGGATGTAAGTTGATGTGTAAATTCAGGATAAGAAATATACATGAGAATAATTTACGGTGATGCCAAAATTCCCTGTAGCCTGTTTACACAACCTCAGTAAATAATCTTGTCAAATTTCATACAGTCAGTCCAACTATAGGTAGTCAGGCTAAGGAATGAAATTGTCAAGGAATGCATCAGGAATTCAAGCCTTAATAATAATAACAGGAAAAAACCTTGGCTTATTGAGTAAAAAACTTTAGCCTGTTCTAGTAGATCTGTGTGGTGCAATAAGGTAGCCACCAGCCACATGAAGCTATCACGCACCTGAAATGCGGTTAGTGAGTATTAAGATGTGATATAAGTGTAAAATCCACACTGGATTTTTCAGAATTAATATGAAAAAAAAAGAATATGCAATATGTCACTAAAAGGCTTTGTATTGATTACATTTTGAAATGATAACACTTTGGACACATTGGGTTAAATGAAATACATTATAACAATTAATTTCATGTTTCTTTTCCATGTGCTTACTAGAAATTTTTAAATGATATATGTAGTTCATAGTTGTGGCTTTCATTATGTTTCTATTGGACAGTGCAGTATATAGTGGATTTTCAAAGATAAAGTTCTTGGTCATCCGTGGCTGTTCTGACTAAAGAGTCCATCAAAAGTTTCACTCATTTAGGTTAAAGCCCAAAACTGCTGTTTAAAATGTTTTAAGTGGACTTCCCTGGTGGTCCAGTGGCTAAGACTCCACACTCCCAATGCAGGAGGCCTGGGTTTGATCCCTGGTCAGGCAACCAGACCCCACATGCTGCAACTAAGAGTTCGCATACCGCAGCTGAAGATCCCACATGCCACAACTAAAATGATCCCATGTGCCGCACCTAAAGATCCCACATGCCGCAGTGAAGATCCCACGTGCTGCAACTAAAAAAAAAAAAGATCCTGCATGCCACAACGAAGATCCCGCACACAGCAATGAAGATCCTGTGTGCTGCAACTAAGACCCAGCAGAGCCAAATAAATAAATAAAAACAGCAACACAATTACAAAAAAAAATGTATTAAGTATCAGGCTGAGTTAGTAGATGGATAAATATTAGGTTTACCTGGTAAAAATGATTTTTCAAACACATGTATAATTATGACAATACAATTTCCAGAGACTTTAATGACATCTTTAAACTTAAGAAACCGGTTTTCTTTTGTATACAACTTACAGTTCTTTTTCTTCTTTCAGTATATGCATCATACAAAGGAGGTAATATGTACTTTATATTTCTATAAATAACTTAACAGTTACTTAATATTTCAGTATACATACTATACACCTTATCCTACTTTATTTCATATTTTAAGAATTCTCACTTAGTTCTGCTAACACTATGAAACAAAAATTCTTTTACTTATAGTTATCAGTGGTATTTTACAATGCCATAATAAAACCTATGTCTCTGATTTGGCTCATAAAGGAAAATATTAAAGGTACTGGGGAGTACAATAAAATCAATCTGGCTGTTTCTAAGTCATAATAAATTATCTAACTCTTCTACACCTGACTATTTGCAGTGAATTATGCTGCTATAGACATAATAACTTTTTCTTCATTTCTAATTCAGTAACATGTCTTATTTTTATATTTTTCTTTATTTTATAATTTGTTCTTATATTTTACTTGATCTTTCAACTTTCCTAAATAAGAGTATATTTCATTTATAATTTAGAAAAAAATGTTTAAAGTTATAAAGGTATATAAGAATTCAGAAGAAGGAGAGAGTGGAGTAGACATTATAGTCTGTCAGTGACTGTTACTTTTCCCCCTTCTTTTGGGTGCAGCCCTGGTTTTCCTTCAGGAACTCTCCTTCCCATTCTTAATCTAATGGTCTGGGTGGAGCTAACTGCCATCTTTAATGCTTATTACATCACATCCCCTTGGCCACAGGGATGGCCACTAATTAGAGCCAATTCAAAGTTAGTCCTAAGACTCTTACTGAGGCAACCAATAGAGAGATGCTGATTTTTCCTGAGGAAATAGGATATAAATCTGGAGCTATTATAAGTCACCTTGCATTACAAGGGGATAGCTCTTCTGAAAATGGAGTCAATAAAGAGAAAAGAAAAACTAAGTGATAGAAAAAGACTTAACATTTGAGCCCTTGTATCCTGTTGTGTCTAAAAAGAGCCTACCTTTGGACAGCCCAGATATGTGTGTCAAAAAACTACTCTGAATTCCTTAAAACAGTGTAAGTTGGGTTTTCTGTCACAGGGCTAATATTTTGCAAAAACACACCCATACAGCTGTGCCATTTTGGGGAGGGGGGTACATACATCCTGATGAATTGGTGCCCATTCCAGCAATCATTTTGATTAGTTTGCTGCCCACATCATTCTGATTGCTAAATATTTTAAATATTACCTTTGCTTTTAATCAAAAGAACTTGAATAATAATGTAAAATTTAGAAATATGACTAAGGGTAATATTTCAGTTGATAAGAAGAGAATGAGGAAGGGCAAAAAAATCTATTCACAAGGACATAATTCAATAAACACATGCTTTTACCATTAAGTTATAAAAAGATATCAACCCATCTTTTCTGCCTGAGCAGGTCATTTTCCCCCTTGGAGTATTTTTCCTCTATTATTAAATGGGCATTAAAAATAACTCCCCTGCCTATCTTAGAACACCATAAGTATCAAATCTGATACTACCTATAAAAACACTTTCTTTTAGTGAAAGGAATATTTATATTTTTCTTATTTAAGCTATGACTTGTTTTTATAGAAACTTTGAAATATTACATATATAATATACATATATAAATGTTTGTGATCTCAATACCCAGAAATAATAACCAATAACTTTTTACATTTTAATTACAGAGATACTTCGTGGGATATCTAATTAAAAAAAAACTTTTTTACACTTAAAACATCCTTCCCTATTATTAAGTGTTACTACATTGGCATTCCTAAGTCATATGGTAATGTAGCATTGATTACCATCACTATTAACACTTTATTTATCCCAGAGCTTATCCCATTTTAGAAAATGGACTAGGTTTCATATCAAAGGGTTAGCTGCATTAGACAGTTTCTAATGTCCACCAGTGCTCAAAAGGTGATATACAAATATGAAGGGGGCCAGATGTAAGACAAGAGGCACTAAGTGCTTGTATTTTGACTAGCCATTACACCTAACCAATTATAATGCCTTTTTAAAATTCAGGAGGGACAAAAAAACAAGCCAAACAACGCAGGTCTCCAAGCAGTTTTCTGTTCAAAAACTGCCAATCTGAGACCCTGATAATCCTTACTAATTGGGTATTTATCCCATAAAAATTATGTGAGAATAAAGAGACCAACAATTCATTTATCTACCTTTCCTAGGAAGTAAATTATTTTTACCTTTGCTTCACCTAGTGATAAAATGAGACAGCATCTGAATACCAGTAACTTTATGTTGTTCTTCCTTTTGAATAAAAAACATAAGTATAGTGTCAGTAAAATCTGCTGACAGAGAAGGTTCTGGTGAAACAATTCTACAGTTCTTTAAGCTTAGAGTTTTCAAGCATACTGGAATGCTATGTGTCCACCATGCCTTTGAAGTATAATGTTTCATTATTTTAATGCAACTTACATTTGTCTATTTAGGTTTTATTGGAAAGAATTCCACTAATGCAGCAAAATTTAGTTACACTTTAAGCCAGAAACCGTTAATGACAATTTTAGCAGGCTCCTAGGAACAGCCAGGTTAAGATGATACCTATCTTATACTGTGTTTATGTTGACTCATTTTCCTCAACAACTTGGTCAAATAAATGACTTGTCAATTCTACTCAATATTGAATATGTCCATAGGGAAGTCACCAGTTGGTAGCAACTGCTGGTCAACTGTATAAAATACTCCTGCATAGACTGCAATTTGTTCAATGAAAGCTTCCTTAGGCAAACTGATCTTGAACTCTTTTCAATTTCTGAAGTATCATCAACATTATTCTTTAAAAGTTACTAGGTAAGATATTTAAACTATTTAGAATATAGGCATAAAAAACTAGAATCTATAAGGAAGAACTTGGTTTAGCCAATAATTATCTGTTTAATCTTTCTGAGTTTGAGTTTCCTCATTGTTTAGATAGGAAAAATAACACATCTTTCACAGTATGAGACTTAAACGTGGTAAATGCATGCATTCAATGGTACTTCGGCTATCTAAGTGGCACTGGTAGGAATTAGTAGTCCAACGGGTATTCTAGTATTACTAACTCTTCATTCCATTTCTTAAAATAGTCTCAGGAAAACAGCAATTTTTATTGAACTTAGAACATGGTGTAATTAAATTTATCATTCCATCAACTGCTAGATAAATATAGATCCATACATTAAAAGTAAAAAAGACCATCTACTAATCATAAATCTTTGGTCAGGTGAAGTGATGGTACATATGTTTCAATGTTTGCCATCTTCCCTTGCTTCTGATAAGACTTGATACAATAGTTCAAGAAATGGTATCACGAATACAAGAAATTATTTTCATCAAATTTTAGAAAGATCCTCTCTTTGAATGAGAGAGAGAGAGAGAAATCCATGGAAAATTCCAAAATCCAATAATTTTAAAAGTAGTTACACTTTGGGAGTGGCCAAGATGGCAGACTAGGAAGACCCTGAGTCACCTCCTCCCACAGGCACACGACAGTCACAACATTTACAACTATCTATGAGAACAACCTGAAGACTAGAAGAAGAGATTTTCCACAACTAAAGCTATAAAGGATGAAACACAACAAGATGGGTGGGAGGGGAGGAGATGCAGTATAGTCAAGACCCACATCCCTGGGTGAGCAACCCACACATGGGAGGATAATCACAATTGCAGAAGCTCTCCCCAAGAAGCGATGCATCCAAGCACCAAACCAAGCTCCCCAGACTGGGAGTCCTGAACCAGGAAGATGAGCCTCCAAAATGTCTACCTTTGAAGGCCAGCAGGACTTATGTATGGGAGAGCTTGAGGGCTGTAGGAAGTAGAGACTCTGCTCTTAATGAGTACACATAAAATCTCACATGCTCCCAGTCCCAGCACAGAGGCTGTAATGAAAGGAGCCTGGGTCAGACCCACTTGCTGATCTTGGAGAGCCTCTCAAAGAGGCAGGAGACAACTGGGTCTCCCCTGGGGACATAGATGCTGGTGGCAGACCTTTGGGGAGCTTGTTCTACCATGAGGACAACTGTGCTTGTGAGCACCATTTTGGAGTTCTCCCTCTAGCCTATTAGAACTGGGAGCTTACCAGCCCACCATCAGGTTGACATCAGTCTCAGGACCCAGCCCCATGCACCAGCTCTGGGACCCCAACCCCCTATAGCCGGGGGCCCCAGGATTGGGCCCCACCTACCAGTGGGCAGCATGAGCCCTAGGACCCACCAGGCCGTGCAGCCAGCCACACTGGAACCCAGCCCTGCCCACCAGTGGGTAGGCAGCCACCATGCAAGACAGGGCCTGGAAGCCAACCAGGCTGGTGTCCAACCTTGCCTACCAGTGCACCAACAGTACACAGTCCCACCACAATGAAAGGGCCCTCTAGGAGTACCCAGGGGGTAGTCCTAGAGTTTATAGCTTTCGTGACTGGGGGAGTGTGCTGCTGGGCCCAATAGGACATTACCTATGTAAGGCTACTTCTCCAAGATCATGAAATTTAACTTACCTACCTAATACACAGAAATAAATAAACACAGAGAATTAGAAAAAATGAAGAGAGAGAGGAAAGCGTTCCAAATGAAGGAACAAGATAAAACCCCAGAAGAACTAAGTGAAGTGGTAAAAAGCAATCTACCTGATAAAGAGATCAAGGTAATGATCATAAAGATGCTCAATGAACTCAGGAGAAGAATGGATGAACACAGTGAGAAGTTTAACAAACAGTTGGAAAATGTGAACAAGAACCAAACAGAGCTAAATAATACAATAAATGAAATTTAAAATATACTAGAAGGAATCAACAGTAGATGAGGATACAAAAGAACAGATGAATGAACTGTAAGACAGAATAGTGAAAATCACCCAAGTTGAACCGGAAAAAAAAAAAAAAGAATGAAAAATGAGGATAGTTTAAGAGACCTCTGAGACAACATCAAGCATGCTAACATTCACATTATAGGGGGTATCAAAAGAAGAGAGAGAGAGAAAGGGGCAGAGATCTTATTTGAAGAAATAATAGATGAAAAACTTCCCTAACCTGGGAAAGGAAACAGACATCCAGGTCCAGGAAGCACAGAGAGTCCCAAACAAGATCAACCCAAAGAGGTCCACACCAAGACACATTATAATTACAATTCCAAAAATTAAAGATAAACAGACAATCTTAAAAGCAAGAGAAAAGCAACTAGTTACATACAAGGGAGCTCCCATAAAACTATCAGCTGACTCCTCAGCAGAAACTTGGCAGACCAAAAAGGAGTGGCATGATGTATTTTAAGTGATGAAAGGAAAAAAACTACAACCAACAATACTCTACCAGGAGAGGCTAGTATTCAGATTGGAAGGAGAGACAAATAGTTTCACAGACAAGCAAAAGCTAAAAGAGTTCAGCATCACTAAACTGGCTTTACATAAAATGTTAAAGAGACTTTTCCAAGCAGAAAAGAAAAGACCACCACTAGAAATATGGAAATTACAAAAGTAAAAATATCAATGGTAAAGGCAAACACACAGTAAAGACAGTAGATCAACCACTTATAAAGCCAGTAGAAACGTTAAAAGACAAAAGCAGTGAAATAATGTATATCGACAAAAAGTGTTAATACACAAAACAAAAAGATGCAAAATATGATGTCAAACGATTAAATGTGTGGTTGGGGGGGCAGTAAAAATGCAGTGTTGTTAAAACGTGCTTGAACTTAAGGGATCATCAACATAAAATTATATAAACCTCATTGTAAACACAAACAAAAACCTATAACAGATAAACACAAAAAGGAATCCAAATGTAACACTAAAGACAGTCATTAAATCTCAAGGGAAGAGAGCAAAAGAAGAAGCAAAAAACAAAAACGAACTACAAAAACAACCAGAAAACAATTAACAAAATAGTGACAAGTATATATCTCAATAATTACTATCAATGAAAATGGACTAGATGCTTCAATCAAAAGACATTTAGTGGCTGAATGGATAAAAAACAGGACCCATATACATGCTACCTACAAAAGACTCACTTCAGATCTAAAGACACACACAGCCTGAAAGTCAGGGGATGGAAAAAGGTATTCCATGCAAATGTAAAAAAAAAAGAAAAGAAAAGAAAGCTGGGGTAGCAATACTTATATCAGACAAAATAGACTTTAAAAGAAAGACTATAACAAGAGACAATGAAGGATATTACATAAGTATAAAGGAATCAATCCAACAGGAAGATATAAACTTGTAAACGTATATGGACTCAACATAGGAGCACATAAATGCATACAATAAATAAAAGAAGAAACTGACAATAACAATAATAGTAGGGGACTTTAACACCCCACTTACATCAATGAATAGATCATGCAGACAGAAAATGAATAAGAAAATTGTCCTTAAATGACACATTAGACCAGATGGAGACATATATGTATATGTAAAACTTTCCATCCAAAAGCAGCAGATTACATGTTCTTTTCAAGTGCACATGAAACATTCTCCAGGACAGATCATTTCCTGAGCCACAAAACAAGTCTTAATAAATTTAAGAAGACTGAAATCATATCAAGCATCTTTTCTGACCACAATGTTATGAAACTAGAAATCAATTACAAGAAAAAAACTGTAAAAAACATAACACATGGAGGCTAAACAACATGTTACAAAACAACTAAATGGGTCACTGAAGATAGCAAATTGGAAATCAAAAAATACTTGGATTCAAATGAAAACAGAAACACAATGATCCAAAATCTATGGAACACAGCAAAAGCAGTTTTTAAAGGGAAGTTTATAGCAATACAAGCCTACCTCAGAAAATAAGAAAAATCTCACAAAAACAATACAAGCTTACACTTAAAAAACCAGAAAAAAAGAGCAAACAAAATCCAAGGTTAGTAGAAATTAATAAATAATAAAGACCAGAGCAGAAATAAATAAAACAGAGACTAAAAAACAACAGAAAAGATCAGTGAAACTGAGAGCTAGTCCTCTGAAAAGATAAACTAAATTGAAAAATCTTATTTTTAAATTTTGTTAATAGATCTTTATTGGAGTACAATTACTTCACAATACTGTGTTAGTTTCTGTTCCACAACAAAGCGAATCAGCCATATGCATACACATGTCCCCATATCCCCTCCCTCTTGAGCCTCCCTCCCATCCTCCTTATCCTACCCCTCTAGGTCATCACAAAGCACAGAGCTGATCTCCCTGGCTATGCTGCTGTTTCCCACTAGCTATCTGTTTTACATTTGGTACTGTATATATGTCAATGCTACTCTCTCACTTCGTCCCAGCTTACCCTTCCGCCTCCCCGTGTCCTCAAGTCCATTCACTACGTGTGCATCTTTATTACTGTCCTGCCCCTGGGTTCTTCAGAACTTTTTTTTTTTTAGATTCCATATATATGCTTTAGCATACGGTATTTGTTTTTCTCCTTCTGACTTACTTCACTCTGTATGACAGACTCTAGGTCCATCCACCTCACTACAAATAACTCAATTACGTTTCTTTTTCTGGCTGAGTAATATTCCATTGTATATATGTGCCACATCTTCTTTATCCATTCATCTGTTGATGGACACTTAGGTTGCTTCCATGTCCTGCCTATTATAGATAGTGCTGCAATAAACATTGTGGCACATGCTTGCCTTTGATTTATGGTTTTCTCAGGGTATATGCCCAGTAGTGGGATTGCTGGGTCATATGGTAGTTCTATTTATAGTTTTTTAAGGAACCTCCATATTGTTTTCCATAATGGCTGTATCAATTTACATTCCCACCAACAGTGTAGGAGGGCTCCCTTTTCACCACACCCTTTCCAGCATTTATTGTTTCTAGATTCTTTGATAATGGCCATTCTGACTGCTGTGAGGTGATACCTCATTGTAGTTTCGATTTACACTTCTCAAATAATTAGTGATGTTGAGCATCTTTTCATGTGCCTCTTGGCCATCTGTATGTCTTCCTTGGTGAAATGTCTATTTAGGTCTTATGCCCATTTTTTAACTGGATTGTTTTTTTTTTTTTGATATTGAGCTCTATGAGCTGTTTGTATATTTGGGGGATTATCCCTTTGTTGTTTCATTTGCAAATACTTTCTCCCATTCTGAGGGTTGTCTCTTTGTCTTGTGTATGGTTTCTTTTACTGTTCAAAAGCTTTTCAGTTTAATTAAGTCCCATTTGTTTATTTTTGTTTTTATTTTCATTACTCTAGGAGGTGGGTCAAAAAAGATCTGGCTGTAGATTATGTCAAAGAGTGTTTTCCTATGTTTTCCTCTAAGAGTTTTATAGTGTCTGGTCTTATATTTAAGTCTTTAATCCATTTGGAGTTTATTTTTTTAAATGGTGTTAGGTAGTGTTCTAATTTCATTCTTTTACATGTAGCTGTCCAGTTTCCCCAGCACCACTTATTGAAGAGGCTGTCTTTTCTCCATTGTATGTTCTTGCCTTCTTTGTCATAAATTAGGTACCCATATGTGTGTGGGTTTATCTCTGGGCATTCTATCTTGTACCATTGATTTATATTTCTATTTTTGTGCCAGTACCATACTGTCTTGATTACTGTAGCTTTGTGGTATAGTTTGTAGTTGGGGAGCCTGATTCCTCCAACTCCATTTTGCTTTCTCAAGATTGCTTTGGCTATTTGGGGTCTTTTGTGTTTCCATGCGAATTGTAAAAATTTTTGTTCTACTTCTGTGAAGACTGCCATTGGTAGTTTGATAAGGATTGCATTGAATTTGTAGATTGCTTTGGGTAGTATAGTCATTTTCACAACGTTGATTCTTCCAATCAAATAACATGGTATATCTCTCCATCTGTTTATGTCGTCTTTGATTTCTTTCATCAGTGTTTTATAGTTTTCTGAGTACAAGTCTTTCACCCCCTTAGGCAGGTTTATTCCTAGGTATTTTATTCTTTTTGTTGCAATGGTAAATAAGAGTGTTTCCTTAATTTCTCTTTCTGGTTTTTAGTTGATGGTGTATAGGAATGCCAGAAATTTCTGTGCATTAATTTTGTATCCTGAAACCTTACCAAATTCACTGATTAGTTCTAGTAGTTTCCTGGTGGCACCTTTAGGATTTTCTATGTATAGTATCATGCCATCTGCAAACAGTGACAGTTTTACTTCTTCTTTTCCAATTTGTATTCTTCTTCTTCTCTGATTGCTGTAGCTAGGATTTCCTAAACTATGTTGAATAACAGTGGTAAGAATGGACATCCTTGTCTTGTTCCTGATCTTAGTGGAAATGCTTTTAGCTTTTCACCATTGAGTATAATGCTTGCTGTGTGTTTGTCATATATGGCCTTTATTATGTTGAGGTAGGTTCCCTCTATGCCCATTTTCTGGAGAGTTTTTTTCAGAAATAGGTGTTGAATATAGTCAAAAGCTTTTTCTGCATTTATTGAGAAGATCATATGGTTTTTATTCCTTAATTTGTGAATGTGGTATATCACATTGATTGATTTGCATATATTGAAGAATCTTGCATCACTGGGATAAATCCCACTTGATCATGGTGCATGATCCTTTTAATGTGCTGTTGGATTCTGTTTGCTAGTATTCTGTTCAGGATTTTTGCATCTATGCTCATCAGTGATATTGCTCTACAATTGTTTTTTGTTTGTGATATCTTTTTTGGTATCAGTGTGATGGTGGCTTCATACAATGAATTAGGAGTGTTTCTCCCTCCACAATTTTTTGGAAGAGTTTGAGAAGGATCAGTGTTAGCTCGTCTCTAAATGTTTGATAGAATTCACCTGTGAAGCCATCTGGTCCTGGACTTTCCGAGATTCCGGATCATCTTTATTGTCATTACTCTGAATTCTTTTTCAGGTAGATTGCCTATTTCCTCTTCATTTATTTGGTATTGTAGGTTTTTACCTTCCTTCATCTGTGACTTTTTTTTTTTTTTTTTTTTTGCGGTACGTGGGCCTCTCACTGCTGTGGCCTCTCCCGTTGTGGAGCACAGGCTCCGGACGTGCAGGCTCAGCGGCCATGGCTCACGGGCCCAGCCGCTCCGCGGCATGTGGGATCTTCCCAGACCGGGGCACGAACCTGCGTCCCCTGCATTGGCAGGCAGACTCCCAACAACTGCACCACCAGGGAAGCCCCTGTGTTCCTGTCTTAGTGGTTCTTTGGCCTGAGGTTTCCACCTCTGGGGTTTGTTCGCTACTGGGTAGAGCTGGGTCTTGGTGCTGACATGAGGAACTCTGTGATACCTCACTCCAATGAATATTCCCTGGGGTCCGAGGTTCTCTGTTAGTCCAATGGTTTGGACTCAGAGCTCCCACAGCAGGAACTTCAGCCCAACCCCGGGCTCGTGAACCAAGATTCCACAAGCTGTGTGGGGCAGCAGAAAACAAAAACAAAAACAAAAAAAACAAACTAGAAAATAAAATTAGACTAGGAAACTAAGAGATATGTTAGGAAGAATATAAAAATAAAAATATAGATGGATCAACAACTGGAAGGTACAACATTACCACAATATTAAAAAAGGAGGGGGAAAAAAAAAGGGAGGGAGGCCTTGGCTGTGGAGGGCAGGGCCTAAGCGAGGGTGAGGTTTCTCCAGTGGGTGGGGCCTATGCTCAGGACCCACAGGGCTGGAAAAGGCCCTGGGGGCTGTGGGGGGGTGGGGCTTAGGCTCAAGGAACAAAAGAGGCCCAGACGTGCCCCCCACCCCCAGTCTTTGAGGGCAGGGGACCTCACCTGGGAGCCCAGCTGGCTTCCTGGGCTCAAGTGTGTGGGGCAATAGCCCTCTGCTCCTCTTCGGCTCCTCCTGGAGGGCCCCTCCCACCTGCCTCTTTTGTTCTCCCCTCGGCCTCCTTCCTATGCCCCCAAGGACCCACGTGGCCTGGAGGGGGGTGTGTAGGTCAGGGGATCAGCCTGGGAGCTGAGCAGGCTCCCTGGGACCAAGTGGGCAGTGCAATCGCTCTCTGCTCCCCTCCTGCTCCTCCTGGATGGCTCCTCCCACCTGCTTCTCCTGATCTCTCTGGCCTCCCTCCTATGCCCCCAAGGACCAAAGCAGCCTGTAGGGGACTTTGGAGGGCAGGGTATCGGCCTCGGAGCTCAGCAGGCTCCCTGAGCCCGAGTGGGCGGTGTAATGCTCTCTGCTCCTCTCTTGCTCCTCCTGGAGGGCCCCTCCCGCCTGCCTCTCCTGATCTTCCAGCCTCCCTCCTATGCCCCCAGGACCCACGTGGCCTGGATAGGGTTTTGGAGGTGGGATACCAGCCTGGGAGCTCAGCAGGCTCCCCGCCCAATTGAGCCAGGTGACCCCCTCCTCTCCTCTCCGGCTCTTCCCGGAGAGTCCCTCTCGCCTGCTTCTCCTGATCTCCTTCACTTCGGGGGCACTGATCCTGTCTGGCCTCCACTTCTCCTCCCCACTCAGTCCCCCTATGTCCTACTGGTTCACCTTGAGGTTCCTCCCATCTCCTTGGGTGTCAGAGTTCCCCACCAGCGGCCGGCAGGCGCCCTAGTTGTGGGGAGATGCTAACTCCACATCTTCCCGCACCGCCATCTTGACTCTACCTCCCAAAATTGATAAATCTTTAATCAGACCCATCAAGAGGAAAAGAGAGAGAGCCCAAATAGAAATGAAAAAAAAGAGAAGTTACACTGATACCACAGAAATGCAAAGGGTCATAAGACATTACTGCAAACAATTATATGCCAATGAAATGGGCAACCTAGAAGAAATGGATAATTTCCCAGCAATGTATAATCTCCCCAAACTGAGTTAGAAGAAACAGAAAATATAAACAGACTAAATACCAGTAATGAAATTGAATCAATAACCAAAAAACTCCCAACAAATAAAAGTCCAGGACCAGAGAGCATCACAGGTGAATTCTACCAAACATTTAAAGAAGAGTTAACACCTATCCTTCTCAAACTATTCCAAAAAATAAAAGAAGAAGAAATACTTCCCAATTCATTCAACAAGGCCAGCATCACCCTGATATAAAAACCAGATGAAGACAAAAAAAGAAAGAACGAAAGAAAGAAAGAAAGAAAGAAAGAAAGAAAGAAAGAAAGAAAATTACAAGCCAATATCACTGATGAACACTGATGCAAAAATTCTCAACAAAATACTAGCAAATTGAATTTCACTACATATTCAACGGATCATACACCATGATCCAGTGGGATTTATCCCAGGGATGCAAGCATGGTTCAATATCTATAATTCAGTCAATGTGATATACCACATTAACATAATGAAGGATAAAAATCATATGATCATCTTAACAGATGTAGAAAAAGTATTTGAAAAACTCTTCAAAAAGTATTCTTCAAAATTCAACATTCATTTATGATAAAAACTCTTAAAAAAGTACGTATAGACGGAACATACCTGAACATAATAAAAGCCATATATGACAAACCCACAGCCAATGTCATACTCAATGGTGAAAAGCTAAAAGTATTTCCTGTAAGATCATGAAAACAACAATGACCACTCTTACCAATTTTATTCAATATGGTACTGGAAGCCCTAACCACATCAATTAGACAAGAAAAAGAGATAAAAGGCATCCAAATTGGAAAAGAAGAAGTAAAGCTATCACTGTTTGCAGAAGACATGATGCTGTATGTAGAAAATCCTAAAGATGTCCCCATAAAAATATTAAAGCTAATAAAGGTATTCAGTAAAGTTGCAGGATAAAAAATTAATATACAGAAATCTGTTGCATTTCTATACACTCACAACAACCTATAAGAAAGAAAAATTAAGAAAACAATCCCATTTACAATTGCATCAGAAAGAATAAAATACCTAGAAATAAATCTAACCAAAGAGGTAACAGACCTATACACAGAAAACTATAAGACACTAATGAAAGAAATTCATGATGACACAAACAGAAACATATACCATGCTCATGGATTAGAAAAATTAATATTTTTAAAACAACCATACTACTCAAGGCAATCTACAAATTTGATGCAATCCCTATCAAAATATCAATGGCATTTTTCACAAAACTAAAATAAATAATTCTAAAATGTGTATAGAAACACAAAGGACCATGAATAGTCAAAACAATCTTGAGAAAGAAGAACAAAGCTGGAAGTATCACTCTCCCTGATTTCAAACTACACTACAAAGTTACAGTAATCAAAACTGGCACAAACACACACACATAGATCAATGGAACAGAATAGAGGCCCAGAAATAAACTCACACTTACATGGTCAAATAATTCATGACAAAGGAGACAAGAATATACAATGAGGAAAAAGTCTCTTCAATAAATGAAGTTGTGAAAATTGGACAGCAACATGCAAAAGAATCAACTGGACTGCTTTCTCACACCATATTCAAAAAATAAACTCCAAGTGGATTTAATACTTAAATATAAGACCTGAAACCATAAAACTAGAAGAAAACATAGGCAGTATGCTCTTTGACATTAGTTGTAGCAATATTTTTTTGGCTATGTCTCCTTAGGCAAGGGAAACAGAAGCAAAAATAAACAAATGAGAATATATCAAACTTAAAAGCTTCTGCACAGAGAAAAAACTATCAGTAAAATGATAAAGCAGCCTACTGAACAGGAGAAAATATTTGCAAGCAATATATTTGATAAGGGGTTAATCCCCAAAATATACAAAGAAATCATACAGCTCAACATCAAAAAAACCAAACAACCCAATTAAAAAATGAGCAGAGGACCTGAATAGACACTTTTCCAAATAAAACATACAGATGATCAACAGACACATGAAAAGATGCTCAATATCATCAGGAAAATGCAAATTAAAACCACAATGAGATATTGCCTCACACCTATCAGAATGACTATTATCAGAAAAACAACAAATAACAAGGGTTGGCAAGGATGTGAAGAAAAGGGAACCCTTGTGCTCTGTTCTTAGGAATGTAAAACGGTACAGCCACTACAGAAAATAGTGGAGGTTTTTCAAAAAATTAAAAATAGAAGTACCATATGATCTAGCAATTCCACTTCTGGGCATTTTTCCAAAGAAAACTAAAAACACTAATTTGCGAAGATATATGCACCCTCATGTTCATTTCAGCATTATTAACAATATCCAAGATATGGAACCAACCTAAGTATCCATAAATAGTTGACTGGATAAAGAAGATGGGGTATGTACACACATACACACACATACACACACACACACACACACACACACACACACACACACACACACACCCCACAATGGAATATTATTCAGCCATAAAAAAAAGAATGAAATTTTGCTATTTGTGATAGCATGGATAGACCTAGAAGACATTAAGCTAAGTGAAATAAGTCAGACAGAGAAAGGTAAATAAGATATGGATTTCACTTTTATGTGGAATCTAATAAACAATCAACCATCAGAATCAATCAACAAAACAGAAACAGATTCATAGACACAGAGAACAAACTGGTGGTTGCCAGAGGAGAAGAGCATGAAAAAGTTATGTGAAGTTAAGAGGTACAAACTTCTAGTTATAAAATAAATAAGTCATAGGGATATAATGTACATCATAGGGAATATAATCAATAACACTGTAGTAACTTTGTCTAGTGACAGCTGGTAACTAGATTTATCATGGTAACCATTTTGTAATGTATAAAAATATCAAATCACTGTTGTACACCTGAATCTAATATAATTTTGTAAGTCTATCATGCTTCAATAAAATAAAAGTCAGTCACAGACAATGGTGCCCACCAGCACCAGTGTCACACAGTGGAAGGAGCTCCCAAGAATGGCTGCAGCCAGCATCTACGTCCCCAGGGTGAGCCACAGCCCCCACCACCCCTGCCTCTCCAGGAGACTCTCCACGACCAGCAGAAATTCCTGGACCTTGGAACTTCTGCTGTTTCAAAAGAATTGAGAGTCCCTATAGAGACAGGAAGTTAACTCATGGTCTTGAAAGATATTATACAGCTACTGAAGCTCCAGTCATCACCCCTGTGTTCTAAGCAGGGAGCGGAATTAAGGCAAAAGGATTGGTCTTGGCCAACAGTTCCCCTTTTAAGGATTCTTCCTGGATGTTTCACCCAACAACTTTTGCTTATATATCATTAGAAAGATCACGGTCACATGGTCACCACACCTATAAGAAAAGCTGAAAATATGGTATTTGAATGGTCCCGAATAAAATTGGGATTCTACTATTGAAAAAAACATTAGTCATACTTTGACATCCCTACAAATACAATCCTTAGATATAGTCTAGAAGTTAGAATTGCTCCACCATTTGCAGTGTAGACTTGGTCAACTCATTTAGCTTATTTGTTCCTCAGTTTCCTAATCTGTCAGTTGAGAGAGTTTAATAGGATGGTCCCTTTCATCTCTAAAATGAGCACAATTCTATGATACTGTTGATGAGTGACATTAACTAGGGATGGTTGACACTACTAAATATTCATAGTATTCATTTTCAATCGAGCCCTCATTTATACTCAATAAGTATTGTATGCACCCCTTAGTATATTATTTATAGTAATTATCCCAAAGCCTCACTAGTCTCCTCAAGTCCTCTCCCATTCCATCATCCACATTGGGCAGATGTAGACTCAAACTAATGAAATCTTCAGGTAGACACAGACCAGCTCCTAGCAATTGGTTTGTAAGAAGCAGGCAGCATAATGAGGATACCTCTCAGGATAGTTTTGGTACTATCTATTTGATACTGAAAAGCCACCACATGCACGCTGATGATGAAAATCACCATTTGGAATGCAATGCTTTTTCTACATTTTGATTCATCTGTCATCTTTTTCCCATGTGTCTATTTGAAGACGAAGTGTTGGAAATATACATAATGTCACCAAAAAAGGTTGATGGTATACCCATTATGTTAATTAAATTCTACCTCCTTATTTTTGTTCTAAGAAATTGCTAAATGATCTAAGTGTTAAAATTAAATGGTTGGTCCTGAGAGTAGGGCCATTTCACAGTAAAGTGGAATAGAGAGAATATGTTAAAATTAGAATAAGCTTAAGAAAGAATTATACACTCTGACCAAGGTGGGAAAATTAGCTGAAGTATCTGCCAGTAGAAAGTAGAAAGTTCTAAGATACCAGATGTCTCTGTGGGTTCCAAATTTGGAATTCTTTGTCACCTTTTCAATCTTCCTTCAGAAGTATCAAGGCTTACAATGCATGTGGTTTGGCATATGGGCTGTTATTTTGCATTTCTAGACTCTGAGTCTGCCTTTCAATCGGCATGCAAGCTATTTTGCTAAGTTCTATGATATCTTAGGATATATGGCTCTCAAGAACATGAAGTAAAGAAATAATTACTTGTTCTTTCCCTCCTTCATTTCATTATGAAGATCTGCAGACAAAATTTAGGGCCCAAGGAAGCATAACCACTATCTTTCATTTCTTTCTGGAAGTCCTTTTGAATGTTTTTTTGTGGAAGAAAGAGCTTTAATTTTTTGAATATCAAATTATCGTAGAGGGCAGTCTGGGATCTCCCTTTCTAGCCATATTTCTCTCTTCAGCACCAGCCCCTCCCTGAACCTCCCCATTGAGAACTAACTATGACTCCTGTACCTGATTTCAGGTGATCAAGACAATGGGACAATGTATATGAAAACCAATTATTCATTTAGCAATGACAGTTAAATTGAAAATGAATAAATGATGGGAGAAGAAAGAACAATTAAAAGCCAAATGAGAAAGACCTCTAATATAAAATATAAAAGAAGCACCCATTTCAAAATTAAGACATTAATTTTCATTTATATCTCATTTTTCTTGATCTTGGATTGCAGGACTATTCAGGATTGTTGACTAGATGTAATAATTATGTTGGTGGCAAATTACTGATTTGTAAACATCACTTAGCACCCTTGAACATGTAAAACTTATGTTTGTCTGCATTTTCAATTGTTTAGAAATCAATTGTTAAAATAAAAATAAAGTCTAAATGGATAGTTTCATACCTTCCAACTTATCAATAGCACATGAATAATGTGAAATGCCTAAAAAAATATCCCTTTCTTCTATCCGTGAAAAAAACTGTTACACAAAAATGAGGTTAGGACTGTTTTTTATCAACATGCTAAAATGCTATCTTTATTTATTTTTTTATTTTTAAAATTTTATTTATTTATTTATTTATTTTTGGCTGCTTTGGGTCTTCGTTGCTGCACACGGGGCTTTCTTAGTTGCGGCGAGCGGGGGCTACTCTTCGTTACGGTGCGTGTGCTTCTTATTACAGTGGCTTTTCTTGTTGCGGAGCATGGGGTCTAGGTGTGTGGGCTTCAGTAGTTGTGGTGCAGGGCTCAGCAGTTGTGACTCACGGGCTCTAGAGCAGGCTCAATAGTTGTGGCGCACGGGCTTAGTTGCTACACAGCATGTGGGATCCTCCCAGACCAGGGCTCGAACCTGTGTCCCCTGCATTGTCAGGTGGATTCTTAACCACTGCACCACCAGGGAAGCCCTAAAATGCTCTTTTTAAAATAGTGACAAACCTCTTTGGAAAATGACCTCTATAATGAAGAATCAATTCTGGCAGGATCATCATGCATATTAGTTAAACATTCATGGGAAAGGTGGAGCAGCCTGCAGAGTGTTTAAAAGTAGGAACAAGAGAGCATAAATGTCCTATGTCATAAACTATATCCTGGCGGAGGCTTATGGGTCCTGAAATTAGAGAAGACAACCAAAAGTTACCAGATACAGAGACTTTTCCTCCCTTTTATTTTGTATCCAGGTAGAAGCAGCCACAGGGGAGAAAAATGTTTTTAAAAAGATAAAAGCATATTTTGAAGCTGGAATCTCTTAAGTTTAACAAAAATGAGTTGAGAAAGTATATAAACGTAAAGTCGTGAATTGTATGTGACAAGCTATGGAACAGTGACTTAGAACTGCTTTTCTCTCCGAATCAATAACGAGGAGGTTTTCTGATTGGAAAGCTAAAAACCAGGTGAACATCCAGAAGATTCCCACTGCTGAATCATATGAGATGGAGGGAAATGTCATGGAAGTCACAGCTTGGGAAACTAGCAAAACTTAATTATTCAACAGCCCTTCCTCCTTCGTCTTTGCCAAAGGAATGGATCATCACGTTGGGAGAGGAGAGTGTGTCTATGTGCTCAGCCCCAGGAGATGTCTGTGGCTTGTTTAATACAATCATAGCAATCCTAGCCTCCTTTGCTAGTTAATCATCAGGCCAATATTCTGTGCATCTTTGAGGGTGGAATTGGGGGAAATGTGATCTAATTCTTCTAAGGAGGCACAAAGGAAAGCCTAATGAAGAGCCTGGGAGAGATGTGTCTTCCTGACACAAGAAAAGCCCTTTTCCTTCAGCCCGTTCTCCAAAACAAACATGATGTCACGAGGTCATAATGCTTCCTCAGTAGCCATCTTGTAGCTTAAGCACCAAAACATCAACAAGCTGAGGACGGCAGAGAAGAAAGGTAGAAAACTAGTTCCTTGATATGAACGTTGGGCTTCTTTACCAAATCTAGAACCACCTACTCCCAGAATTCTCACTCTGTAGGAAAATTAAAGTCCTTTATTTTTGAGTCTCTGTTACTTGAGAATTGTGTAGCTTGCAGCTGAGCGATGCTAACTGATAGAAAAACATAGACTGTAAAAGTAAGAGGACTTCATGATTCTAAGGCTGGAGAGTCACCTCCCACTTTGCAAGGGCCACCATGCAGAAGAGAGTGCAGATCAAGAGATAAAGTTCTGCTGATAAACAAAGGAGCGGGAATGCATGTTGGGGTCCATCTTTGCGATTTCTACCTCTGATAATGAAGTTTCTGCAATCAAGTGTGAGGGGATACTTGCTCTTCATTAACAGAAGCACTATCAGAGATGGAAAAATCACTGTTAAAATAGTCAACAAACTCTTCAATCAGTTCTGTGTCACTCCTGTGACATTTTATTTCACTTGGTATTTCTATCAGTAAGTTTATTAGAAACAGACATTTGTTTCTAAGAGGCATCAGGGAATTCAGGAATGCCTAGAGATTTCCTAAATGATGGTTCATATGTATTGAGTCTCACATATGTTTTATGGTTTCATTTAAATATGTGTGTGTAGACACAAATAAACACGCCAAGACACAGATTGTATTTAAAGAGTTAATTCCATTTAGAGTCTAAATTTCTGAAAGGCAGTGAGTGTCCACAGTTTAATGCATTTACTGGAGAACTAATATTAATTGACTGAAAGGAAACTTCCAAAATCAGATAAATATTCACCTTATACTGCAGATACACTGTATTATCTAGCTCTTTATATAACTTCTTACACTTATACTCAGTATGAAGTTTTGTGTTTCCTTAAATATCTGAGGAAGCAAAAAAAGGGTGATGCTAATAAAAATGTAAATATAAATAAAATTAAAATTTAGTTCTCTGTCTAACTTGAAGCTCTGTTTTATCATCAGTCCTCCATTCCTCACTCTGACTGTGATATTGATATGGTATATAAATTTTCTTAGCTCTTCCTTTCCTCGCAAAGACTCCACCAATGCCCAACTTCGGTCTTTATCCTTTTGCCTTACTATGAGTATGAAAAATAGGCTAGAGCACCTTTTTTGAGAATGAAAAAAGTTTTCACACTTGCATAACTCATGCAGTTGAAATGGCCTGAAATCAACAGTCCCCAGAAAAGCAACTTTGAAAAGACACTGAGGATGAAAAGCAGTAACTGCAAAGAAGTACTTTGAAAAGGATAGTAAAGAAAAGCTCCTATAAAACTGTATGGGAGAGAGAAAAATATCTGGAATGAGAAGACATTCACTTTGGAAACTTTACAGTTTTGAAAATGTTACACATCTAAATTTTTTTAATCCCTGAAGTTTTCCTGAGATTACAGATGTTTGAAGCTCCCAAATTGGCTTTGCGATTCTTGGTAGGAAAATTTGATTTCCAGAATAGCTTTCTCACTGCATAAAATATTAGGATAATTACTTAGTTGGCAGAATAAATCAGCAAAAATTGAGCATGTCCAAGTCCCCCCAAAAGTAAAGATGTGAAGACAGGAGCAAAATGAAGAGTAAAGGAAGAGGCAAGTGCGTTGGGTTTGGAGGAGCCGGAGAATAAACAGGTAGGCACCAAGGGGGGCCAAGGAAAAGGGGATGATTTGGGGAGACTGGGTCAGAAACCCGAGAGAGGGTTTCCTCTCTAAGGAAGAGACTAAAGTTAGAAGTTAGAACTTACTCCTCTCTCCACCTCTCTCTGATTCACATTCTTATTCTCTCTGTGTTTCTCTCTCTATGCCTGTCTCTCCGTGTCTCTGTGTGTGTGTGTGTGTGTGTGTGTCTCTCTCTCTCTCTCTCTCTCTCTCTCACACACACACACACACACACACACACACACACACACACAGAGGCCATAGAAGGACCCTGTCCTGCAATCCCTATAGGATTTTGTCTGGAACAAGGAAAGCCTTTAGTGTCCATGTGTGGGCAGATAAGGGGAGCCTTTCTGTCAGTGAATGTTCCCAAGAAAGCATGGTTGCTAATAGGCTTCCTGGTTCCCTCGGGACAAGGCCTTGGGCGTGTCACTGTCTGATTATGGCAGTTATCTCTCTTACATTCCCACGCAACCCTCTGAAGATTTGTGGGAATTCCTTTTTCCCTTTTTCTCTCTCTGCCCCATCTGGAAAATATTGCAATGTTTGTGTTCACTTCGTATGGCCCTTGTCATCCCAGGGCTGAGCCAGGTCTTGCTGCTCTTTCCTTTCACACAGGTCTGTAAGGTTCCTCTGCCTCCTTCCCTCTGCAGTAGTTGTTTATAACACAGAGCCTCCTTTGCTCTTTTATCCTCTTCATCAAAAACAACTTCATTACCTGCATTTGCCTACGGTCTTAAGATGTCAATGAAACCCTGAGCTCTTACCCACCAGGGTCTAGTACAAGTTGGGTGTGCTCAGGTGTGAATACAAACCAGGGTGATCTTCAATCATCTGAACCAATCTCAAGTGATGCTTTGTCCTTGGAGCTTTGGGATGGTCACTAGCTCTGGACTGGGGTGCATCAATGAGGATCTTTGGCTGCAATAATTCTGCCAAACTTAAACATAAAAAAGGTATTGGAAGAATACGAGGGTAGGATTGATATATTCCCGGAATGCACAGAAGATCAGAGGAATGAGGTTCTGTCCTGGACAGGAAAGAGAGTTTGGGGGACTAAGAAAGAAAAATCTCAGCAGTGGCCTCATATTAGGGACATCCAGGTCATCGTGAGTAAGTGCCAAAGAGCACTCTTTTATTTGATTCAATTAGTTATGATTCAAAGGGCCAGTAAAGACCCTCTGATGGGCTGAACAGAGGTTACACGCCTTCTCCTGGGCAAACAAGATGAGGACAGAGCCTCTAGTTCCAACGAGCTCCAGAGTAAAAGGTATAAATCTGGATTTTCCTGCACTGCAAAACTAAACACACAGAAGAGATGATTCCCCAAAATAAAATTATGATGTTGTTGACAGCTATGCAGCCCAAAGTTATAGAGGTATATTACACAGGACCCCCCTTCCACTTTTACATAAAGGTTCTGGTTTCCTAAGGTTGCACAGTGCTGGTACATGGTAGGTGCTTAATAAATATTTGTTGACTGAGTGGAATAGCCCCATCTCCCAGAGGTCCTGATGGAGGGTGGACCCGGGCCAGATTATCCAAGCGATGATTAATGTCCAGAATAAATCCTTCCTGGAGCCTTAGTCTGAGGCTATGCCAAACCAATTCCTGAGGCAAGAAGGTCCAAGGTAAGATGTGGA
The DNA here is from genome assembly GCF_002837175.3 of Physeter macrocephalus. NCBI lineage: Eukaryota > Metazoa > Chordata > Mammalia > Artiodactyla > Physeteridae > Physeter > Physeter macrocephalus. Next base: position 12,480,172 of record NC_041219.1, on the reverse strand, counting down.
TTAAAGGAAAAGCTGGAAAAGATGAGGATCAAGGCAAAACTTATTTCTCTCTCTCTTTCTCTTTAACTGCATATCAGATCCTACTTTTATTACCTGCCTTAAAGCAGAACAGAGGCTCAGTGTTATTTACTGAAGACTATTGCAATATCACAGGTATTAAAAAAGATCATAGTACAATTAGCCCTGAAGAGTTGACAAGAATTGTTCACATGCTCAAAACATTCATCACTGGGATTCAATTTGTTTGGCCATTATAGTGTATTTTCTTTAGTGCCCTTCAAAAAATAATCTTATTTTCTTTCTGTTCATTGGAACAAAGAGTTATCACTTGGGAAATGAAGATATTTTAGAGCAAGCTCTTACGGATACAGCATTTAAGGAAGATTATGTACTCTTCACAATTTCTATGGTATCCTTCTATTATTTGCTGGGCAATCACTCAAATATATTTTGGAATATAAACTTTTATGTAAGAATAGTTTTATTTTTATTTTATTTATTTATTTTTTTTTGCGGTATGCGGGCCTCTCACTGTTGTGGCCTCTCCCGTTGCGGAGCACAGGCTCCGGACGCACAAGCTCAGTGGCCATGGCTCACGGGCCCAGCCGCTCTGTGGCATGTGGGATCTTCCCGGACCGGGGCACGAATCCGCATCCCCTGCATTGGCAGGCGGACTCCCAACCACTGCGCCACCAGGGAAGCCCAAGAATAGTTTTAAATAAAGAAAACCTTCCTCATTTTGTGGCTAGTTGAGCCACTAAATAAAATATATCTTCTTTATTTTCCCATGGAAACTGATTATAATCATTAGTAAGCACTATTTTCACGTTCCTTTTCCTATCACTATTTCTACAAAAGTTGAAACAAATAGTTGAAAGAAATTTTGTCAGTAAGAATCAATACTGGGCATCTTTGAGTCCTAAACAATGCCAGAATACCATTAATGATGGGTGGAGAAAGCAAAAGTGGAAGATGCAATTATTATTATTGTATTTTATTTTTAATAATAATAAATGTTTAATTATAACACAATTTAGAGAATTATTTTGACATTAAATATGATCAGAATTGATCTATGTGTGCTATAATCAAGTGATAAAAATGAAGAATATAAATTGGCAACCTGATTTCAATTTTCTTTTTGACTCCACAGATATAATGTCACCCTACAGATATTTGTATCTTCTGTCTCCTTCAGAACTAAACTCACTTGGTCACTCAGCTCTTACAGTGCTTGTTGCAATTCAGTTCAACAAGATTTACTGAGTGAAGTTTAGAGTAGGGTGCTATGTTAGGCAGAACAAGACATACAAAAAAGAACAAGAGAAATGACCTGTCCGCGAAGAGGTAATGGTCTGATAGGGTGGAAGAGGCAAGTACAATGATACCAGCCAAAAGAATAAGTGTCAAAGTGAGGTACAAAGTTCTGTATTCAACTATATAAAGGACAATTCTGTGGAGAAGGAGAGAATATGTTTTCAGAATTGCCCAGTACGTCACAACATATATAAACCCATTCATTGGCCAGCTGCCTGTGAAATACCTGTACTGTAGAAATAATCGGATCATGGCCCCCGGGAAACCTCTGGTTTCAGATCTCTATATAGTTGAGGGAAATAGGAGGACCCAAGATGACGGAGTAGAAGGACGTGCTCTCACTCCCTCTTGCGAGAACACCAGAATCAAAACTAGCTGCTGGACAATCATTGACAGGAAGACACTGGAACTCACCAAAAAAGATACCCCACATCCAAAGACAAAGGAGAAGCCACAATGAGACGGTAGGAGGGGCGCAATCACAGTAAAATCAAATCCCATAACTTTTGGGTGGGTGACTCACAGACTGGAAAACACTTATATCACACAAGTCCACCCACTGGAGTGAAGGTTCTGACCCCACATCAGGCTTCCCAGCCTGGGGGTCCGGCAACAGGAGGAGGAATTCCCAGAGAATCAGACTTTGAAGCCTAGTGGGAATTGATTGCAGGACTTTGACAGGACTGGGGGAAACAGAGACTCCACTCTTGGAGGGCACACACAAAGTAGTGTGTGCATCAGGACCCAGGGGAAGGAGCAGTGACCCCAGGGGTGACTCAACCAGACCTACCTGCTAGTGTTGGAGGGTCTCCTGCAGAGGTGGGGGGTGGCTGTGGCTCACTGTGGGGACAAGGACACTGGCAGCAGAAGTTCTGGGAAATACTCCTCAGTGTGAGCCCTCGCAGAGTCTGTCATTAGCCCCACCAAAGAGCCCGGGTAGGCTCCAGTGTTGGTTTGCCTCAGGCCAAACAACCAACAGGGAGGGAACCCAGCCCCACCCATCAGCAGTCAAGTGGATTAAA
>NC_041219.1:12476460-12476843 GCF_002837175.3 Physeter macrocephalus | reverse complement strand
CTTCTCAGCAGAAACTCTACAAGCCAGAAGGGAGTGGCATGATATACTTAAAGTGATGAAAGTGAAGAAACTACAGGCAAGATTACTCTACCCAGCAAGGAACTCATTCAGATTCGATGGAGAAATCAAAAGCTTTACAGACAAGCAAAAGCTAAGATAATTCAGCACCACCAAACCAGCTCTACAACAAATGCTAAGGGAACTTCTCTAAGTGGGAAACACAAGGGAAGAAAAGGATCTACAAAAACAAACCCAAAACAATTAAGAAAATGGTGATAGGAACACACATATCGATAATTACCTTAAATATGAATGGATTAAATGCTCCAACCAAAAGACACAGGCTTGCTGAATGGATACAAAAACAAGACCCATCTATATGC
>NC_041219.1:12433686-12468792 GCF_002837175.3 Physeter macrocephalus | reverse complement strand
GGTCCCAGAAGGAGAAGAGAGAGAGAAAGGACCAGAGAAAATATCTGAAGAGATTATAGTCGAAAACTTCCCTAACATGGGAAAGGAAATAGCCATCCAAGTCCAGGAAGTGCAGCGAGTCCCATACAGGATAAACCCAAGGAGAAACACACCGAGACACATAGTAATCAAATTGGCAAAATTTAAAAACAAAGAAAAATTATTGAAAGCAGCAAGGGAAAAACAGAAAACAACAACAAGGGAACTCCCATAAGATTAACAGCTGATTTCTCAGCAGAAACTCTACAAGCCAGAAGGGAGTGGCATGATATACTTAAAGTGATGAAAGTGAAGAAACTACAGGCAAGATTACTCTACCCAGCAAGGAACTCATTCAGATTCGATGGAGAAATCAAAAGCTTTACAGACAAGCAAAAGCTAAGATAATTCAGCACCACCAAACCAGCTCTACAACAAATGCTAAGGGAACTTCTCTAAGTGGGAAACACAAGGGAAGAAAAGGATCTACAAAAACAAACCCAAAACAATTAAGAAAATGGTGATAGGAACACACATATCGATAATTACCTTAAATATGAATGGATTAAATGCTCCAACCAAAAGACACAGGCTTGCTGAATGGATACAAAAACAAGACCCATCTATATGCTTCCTACAGGAGACCCACTTCAGACCTAGGGACACATACAGACTGAAAGTGAGGGGATGGAAGAAGATATTCCATGCAAGTGGAAATCAAAAGAAAGCTGGAGTAGCAATACTCATATCATATAAAATAGACTTTAAAATAAAAAATGTTACAAGAAACAAGGAAGGATACTACATAATGATCAAGGGATCAATCCAAGAAGAAGATATAACAATTATAAATATATATGCACCCAACATAGGAGCACCTCAATACATAAGGCAACTGCTAACAGCTATAAAAGAGGAAATCGACAGTAACACAATGAGACTGGGGGACTTTAACACCTCACTTACGCCAATGGATAGATCATCCAGCACTATTTACAATAGTCAGGTCATGAAAGCAACCTAAATGCCCATCAACAGATGAACGGATAAAGCAGATGTTGTACATATATACAATGGAATATTACTCAGCCATAAAAAAGAACGAAATTGAGTCATTTGTTGAGACATGGATGGATCTAGAGACTGTCATACAGAGTGAAGTAAGTCAGAAAGAGAAAAACAAATATCGTATATTAACGCATGTATGTGGAACCTGGAAAAATGGTACAGATGAACCGGTTTTCAGGGCAGAAGTTGAGACACAGATGTAGAGAACAAACGTATGGACACCAAGGGGGGAAAGTAGGGGTGGGGATGGTGGTGTGCTGAATTGGGTGATTGGGATTGACATGTTTACACTGATGTGTATAAAATCGATGACTAATAAGAACGTGCAGTATAAAAAAACAACGAAAAAAACCACAATTAATACTAAAAAAAAAAAGTTGAGGGAAATAATGCTTACAATATCTCTGTCTTACAGGCTTAGTCTGTGGATGGATTGTACAATATTTTTAAAGGTTCAACTTTCAGGAGTACACCATAAAAATGAAATCTGATTAGTCAATCTAACGTTTTAGGGTACATAAAAACGTTGAGTGCTTCCACACATTTCTTTATACAAAAATCATCATAGGGTTGAAAACGCCGCCTTATATTCTCCATAAACTCTATAAAGAACACTATAACCTTAAATTAAAAAGGGTTTGTCTCAGGTACAGAATCAAAATGGGCAGAATTGGCAGTGCAAATGAAGACAGACCCATGCCCTGAGTGACTTTAGGTTCCCTGTAGATGCAGGAAAGGAAGATTAGCCTGAAGAATCACTACATGTCTTAGAAACAAAGGCTATTACATCTTAGTATATAAATTTTGATTGAAAAGGTTGGCATCAAGTTAATGGCATAAGGTCAAGAGTTAGTTGAAAGTTGGTATGTGAAGCTTAATTGAAGATCTTGGGAGGAAAGTGAAGAAAAATTAAAGAGTTAAGAGAGTAGGGTAACATAACAGACATGATAGTCATCTTCAAATAGATAAAAGGCAGTCAGGACCCCAGGAGTCAGCACTTGGACAAAAGGTATGTGTAGAGCTAAACGGAGCAATTTTGATTGACTAGAAGGAATACTTTCTAACCATGATAACTTTACAAAATTAGAGTGGGATATCTTAGAACATAATAGTTTTCTATCACTGGTAATGCTCAGATGGAGGGGTAAGAGAAGGAGTCGGTGGGGGAGGGGGAGGAGGAAGCAGCAAAACTATTTTTTGAGTTCCTCATATGTGCCAGGCTCCATACCAAGTGCTTTACATGCATCATCTCATGAAATCCTCACCACAACCCTATGTCGTATATTATTATTTCCATTTTAGAAAAAAGAACCTGGGGCATGGAGGATATAAACAACTTTCCCAAGGTCACACAGGTAGTATGTAGTTAAGCAGGGATTTAAATTAGATTCTGACTCCCAAGCCTATCATATCATACTTTCTTTCATTGGGGATGTTGTGTAAAAGATTTAAACAGGTTTTTATTTTTCCCTGGGACAGGAAAATCAATGATCTGTTGTTGTTGTTTATCTTTCAAACTTGGAGATTCTACAACTCAACAAATATGAGGCAGAGATAGATTAAATGATGGTGAATGCTATCGAAGTCTAGTTACTGCTCGAACTGTGTCTAAAACCTACTTCCTGGATCTCAGCCAGTTCAGTGCTCTTTTCACAATTATCATTCTGCCTTCCAAGTATGGATCTGGGTATAGGGACAAGGGAAGAGTGAATAAACAACATGGAAAAATTCTCTTGGACTAATGCTGAAAACAAGCAAAACTGGAAAGGGCAATTGCCCCCCATATGATAGGACAACCTATTTTTAAAAAAGAATGCAGAAAAAGACTTTGTGTTTTAAAAGTATGTGAGAAAGCTCCTTAAAGTTTGAGAAGATCTGAAATGCTGAGAGTGAAAGACATGTATGCTAGATCTAACACACATTCAATTTCTCTTTGAACAGTTAGGATGCTTGAATGGTAAGAGTAATATGATAATTCTTCCCTGGACTTGGAAACTCTTCGTTAGATGATCTTGCTTATACCCAGCATTTATGTCTTTCCATATTTGTTTTGAGGTTAAAGTACTTTTGCATTGTTTTTACATCAAATCTTCATAATAACCCTTTCAGTAAATGAGAAGTATGTTATTAGCCTGTGTGTATTTTGTAAGTAAGGAAACTGAGGCCCATGAAGGTGATTTAAATGAGTCCACGTCCCATAGCTGGTGCATGACCCAGCTGAGATCAGGTAGATTTGTCAACTCACAGAGCAGTGCTCTTTCTCTGACACCACGTTGACTTTCGAGACTACAGGACAGGATAATACAGAGGACTTCAAAAGCAAGTACAATAGCCATATGTATGTCCTATAGTACATTTCCTTTATATGCTACTTTATTTTTCAAAAGAGAGAATCTGGCTTAGAGTATTATAAATATCACGTTTACTTCATCCAGCCAGGTGGCATTTTTATGCCTCAAATGTATATCTATTTAAGGTAACGTAAAGATAAAAAAACAAAAGGACATATGTGGAAACTTCTATATGTAGATTAACCTATGTAATCATTTGTAAAAAGAAAAGACTGCTAGATAAAAGCACTGAGTAGACTACACTCACAAGGAAACAGGAATAGGCATATTTGTAATTTTAACAGGACTCAATGGCATATCCCAGTGGAACATGATTTTTAATTTGGTGCTTCATTTTGTTTATCAATATCCACTTTTTCACCCGCTAAAAATTAAGAGTGAAGAAAGTGATTTTCTCAAGGGCAATGAGATAGACATTGTGTGTACTCGTAGACCACCATACATTTGTAAAATTTAGGGCCAGAGGAAGCAAACAGATTTCACAGTGAATGAGCATCAGAAAGGCTAATATTGAGGGTCTGAAAGGCTATCACCATCTTTTTACTGAGGTCAAGGAATCCCGACTCCCTAAGACAGAAGAGTGGTAAGGAAAGGAAAAACTGGTTTATATCAATTGGAGATGGCAGGTTAAAACTCTCTCTTTTCAATGTATTTTATTGTTTGAACATAGTAGCAACTCCAGAGGGACAGTCTCCCCACCCTCTTTGAATTGCTAAAGCAAGCATGCTGAAAAGAAGGAAACATCTTTGGATTGTTTCTCTTACCAACAGAAAATAAACTTCTTGCTTATAAAAACTAGTGACCACAAAGACTAGCATTCAGAGCAAAACTGTGGAGAAAATTTTCTGCTTCTATGACCAAAGAAAGTCTATAAAACAATTTAGGAATAAAAACCCAGACCAAAATTTTAAATGTAGGTAACAGATTGCTAGAGGTAATAGGCTAATTCTAATATGTTGGATACTTGCTTTCTTGAGGGTAAGAAGGTGATGGAATATAATGAACAACCTCGGGACATTCTAACCAATGGTGTGAAGGCTGGGTTTCCAAGGTAACAACACAATACATGCTCTAGAAAACTGGATTAAACCAATAGGGAAGAGGTAATTTTAAATGAAACAGTGCCAAGGAAAGATATTACTTGACATGGTCATAATTGTATATACAGCCCACTCCCTTTTAAAACAGAATACTCCAAAAAGAAAATTTATAAATCCTAACAACAAAAGAATATATGTAGATTCTGGAAGCAACCATCGGGCTAAGAGGCAAGAAGTTAAAATTGTATACATTCTCCCTATCTTAAAGACAACTAAATGAAAGCTCTCTGGGGTTAAGTAACTTTCCCAAGGTTATGCAACTGACAAGTAAGTGGTAGAAATCATTTAACCTAGTTCTCAGGTCCAGTATCTGTACACTTCCCACCAAGATGCCTACCCCTAGACCTGGGGCTGAAACATGTCAGGGGCCAAGTGGGCGCCCCTGTGAATGGAAATCACCTTATTTGTTTCAGCTCAGGCCCGACAATTATGCCAATAGCTGCTGTGCTTGGCTATGTAGACCCAGTAGCTCAGGAGAAGGGTCTGGGCTCTAGAAACAAACATGCAAGTCATACAACTATAAACGGCACTTTAAGCCATGGGTTTTGATGCACCAGAGATCATTAAAAAGTGAGAAGACCAAAGAGCTAACATAGTCCATGGGAAACACGCATGTTAAGAGCTTCAAAGAGGGAGAAACCACAGGGGAGAAACTTAGCTTCCAGGAAAAAACCAAGAATGAAAGATCTGAATGTTAGGAGGAAACTCAGGAAAAACTAGCTTTATAAAAGTCCAGGGAGGAGACAATTCAAGAAAGAAGAAGTGGTCAAACTCTGTACAATATTACAGAAAGGTCAAGTATTATTGAACAGTTTTCATAGGACAGATATAAAGTTTGTATAGGACAAAACCCAACCTCAGAAACATTTCTAAACCTAAAAACAAAAACCTCCAGACCCTCCAGATTATAAGACTACCCAAGGTAAGAGAGAGACCCTATGGAATGGCTTTTTCATCCTAATATTTATGAAGAAACTACCATACCCCTGAGTCTGGCCACAATTCCTGTGGATAGGAAATGAGACCACACAGGTCTCTTCAGCTCTCTGTACATCACATCATGCAAGATTTCCAACCCTCTTCAAGCTTCCTTTCCTCAATTACTAGTTTATGATGCCCCTAAAGTGTGTCTCACCTGAGCTCCCCAAAGCCATCCTTTCATCTCCCATGCAGCTCACCATTTTTTTTCCTCCTTTGCTCCTCCTTGCTCTGGTGTTGTCTTATAATGATAATAGTAGTAATAATAATAATTCCCATTTATTGAGCACTTACTATATGCCAAGTTCTTCACGTGCCTTATTTTTAATCCTCAGAACAGGCTCAGAGAGGTTAAGGAAGTTGCCCAAGGCTATACATAAGGAAGGAGCAGAGCCAGGATTTCTAGTAGGTCTGTCTGGAACCCCAGCCTGCCTCTCCACCACTGTACATACATACGACCCCTGAGAAGACAAACCACAGCCAACTTTGTTGCCAGTGGAGGGATGGCACAGCTTCTGTGAACACTGCGTGCATGGCTTCCTTGCTTTAATGTTGGAAGACACTACTATCCTCTATGTCTAGATGTAGGATAACAAGCTTCCCCTGTAAAGGCTACTATGTTTGCTTCATTCACAAATAATAAATATAAATGGCACTTCCACACCCTATCACTAGCATCAATGCAAACACAGTTCCTCATCAAAGATTCCCCCATCATTTTGTGAAATAAAGCCCTGGGGAGCCAGCCCCAATAGACCCATTAACTTGTCTAGGCATGTGTGAGTCCAAAAGAGAACACAACTTAAACCTGAGCTAAAATCTCTGACACATATAAATCTTCTCAAAATCTAGTTGGATGGTTTTCAAATACTGAGTTGAAAAGAAATTTGAGCTTTAAGAAAGGGAGACAAGGTTACAAAACACAGTTTACAGGACAAATAGGAGGACTGGGGGCTACCATAAACAGAGAACTCAGGTCCTAAGCTTGGGACAGACTGGGAAAAATTGAAAAGGATCTCTTTTTTAGAAAGAGAGGTCTTAAAATGCTTAAATGCTCAAAGGAGATTTGCCTTAGGAGAGGGAGAACTGGTTCAAAGGGCCAATTTAGGGTGATCTATAAGTTAAAGGGAAAGATAAGCAAAGCTTTATCAACACAAACCTTCAGCTAATCAGAATTTATAACTTAAATTGTGAAAATTCCTTTATTTTCTCTGATAAAAAGAATTAGGTAACCAACCTAGCCTCACTTTCACTGTAGCTACCCAAAAGTTCAGTGCCAAATTTGAGGCTTAATTATAGCAACAATAATTAACAATGTGGGTCTTTACAAGCCATGTCTTTTTCCCCTTATAGAAAATGTTACTCTATTCCTAAATTTTACATTTAACCATTTAACTATATGTAAAATTTGGGGGAGAGATTTTCATTGTAGATAAATAATGGTGGATGATTGATAGATGATAATAGATAAATAGATACGTAGAGGGCTTCCCTGGTGGCGCAGTGGTTGAGAGTCCGCCTGCCGATGCAGGGGACACGGGTTTGTGCCCCAGTCCGGGAAGATCCCACATGCCGCGGAGCGGCTGGGCCCGTGAGCCGTGGCCGCTGAGCCTGCGCGTCCGGAGCCTGTGCTACGCAATGGGAGAGGCCACAGCAGTGAGAGGCCCGCGTAGCGCAAAAAAAAAAAAAAAAAAAAAAAAAAAATAGATACAGAAATGATGACTGAGAGATCAATGACAAACTGGTATAGAATAGGAAGAAACTTGCCAGGCTTTTGTGAACCATTGTGGGAATGTGGGAGATAAAAGAATTAAAAGACCCAAAAACGATTCCCAGGTTCTCTAGCTCCGGTGGCTGAAGAGAAGGTGGAGTCAATTCAGAATGAAAATACATCCTGAGAAGCTGGGAAGGATAATGAGTTCAGTTTGTACATGTTGAGCTTGAAAGGCCTGGAAACATCCAGGAGGTAGTTAAATATACAAGTCAACTCTAAAGCTTGGAGAAATGTTCTGAACAGAAGATACAGATTTTTTTTTTTTTAAGCTGCAGTATAAAGAATGCAATTTAACATGAGAATGAAAGCAATCACCCAGGGAAAAGTCCCCTCTTCCTGGACTTAACCATAATAAGAATAGAAACCATCCAAGGGCAGAATTCTCATAACACCAGCATTGAAGGGGAAAACAACATAGGAAACAGGCAAAAAGTACCGAGTGGAACCAGGAAAGGACAGTGCTTGGCAAATTAAGGAAAAGGGGTGTCAAATGAAGCAGAGAGCTTCAGTTAAAAAATACTGAAAATGCTAAGAAATTTGGGCAGTTAGATTACTCATGGCCTTATGAGGAGCTGACTCATTAACATGATGGGAGCAGAAGCCACTCTTTTTAAAATTTTTTTTAAAGAACCATTTTGGGTTTTCTTTTTTGTTTTTGTATTTATTTATTTATTTTTGACTGTGCTGGGTCTTCGTTTCTGTGTGAGGGCTTTCTCTAGTTGCGGGGAGCGGGGGCCACTCTTCATCGCGGTGCGCGGGCCTCTCACTATCGCGGCCTCTCTTGTTGCGGAGCACAGACTCCAGACGCGCAGGCTCAGTAGTTGTGGCTCACGGGCCTAGTTGCTCCGCAGCATGCGGGATCCTCCCAGACCAGGGCTCGAACCCATGTCCCCTGAATTGGCAGGCAGATTCTCAACCACTGAGCCACCAGGGAAGCCCGAAGTCGCTCTTTTGAGAAGTACAGATAGGAAGAAAGGAAGATGCAAAAGGCAGAAACATCCCCCCAGAAATCAGAGAATTTGAAGGGGATGTTAAAAGCAGAGGCAGGCTTGTGCTTTGCCTTCTGGCTGGAAGTCTGCATGGAGACCTGTGATAAGGGATTAGAAAGGGCTGAGCAAGGTAAATGGAAGTTCAGCAGCACACACTCCACCATGGCACAGAGTAAGTGGCTGAGGGGTCTCTGTTTTGCTGCCCAAAGGGTACACAGAGTTGCTGAGAGAACCAGTAAACCAGGAGGAGCTTGGGATAGGGTTGAGAAGGCCACAGAATGCACGTCCCATAGGAAGGGCATCTGTGGTGGGTGCTGCTGGTTTACGTGAATACAGGACACCTTTCCCAGAGAGTCAGGCTCGATCAGCTATACCCCAGCCAACACCAATGCCCAGGGGTAAGATCAGCTTAGCCACACTGCATCTAAAGCTAGAAGTGGCCCTGGGAAAGCTCAGACCAGGCGCTCCTGCCTCCATGCCAGGGGGTCTGTTAGCGTCACCCTGAACACTGATTATCTTGAGAAAGAGGAGAGGAGAGAACTCCTGTTAAGAAAGGGAAGACACTGCCCCAGTAAGGAGTATAATTTTGACTTGAATGACCATATAACCAAATGATGACTCTAGAACAACAAAAAAAATAATTTTTACAGTTTGAAACAACTCCATACTTCAAAAGGATAAATTTAAGGTTTGGAGGGTTTTGTTTTCTGGTTTTATTTTTCCCACTATGAGGGTAATGGAGGTTAGAGTGCAAGATGAGAGCAATTATAACAAATTTTTTAAAAACTCTAGTTTTGCCCATGTTAAATACAGGGAATAAATTTTTACCCTTCTGTGCTTGCAAACAAAATGTCCTTGCAAATACAGCCAGGATAATGGCAGAATTTGTGTTGGAGAGGATGACAGTGAAAGAGTTGCCCACATTTTTCATTAACATGAGGGGCTAACCAATCAGAAAGCAGGTGATGGAGATAAAGGATGTCATTCGAGATGGCAGAATCGTCAGAGTGGCAGAATCCTTCTTCGTGAAGGTGGAAGAATGATGGAATTAGAGATGCCATTTTTTAGAGAAGGCAGAAAACTGACAACATCCTTCAACTCTATGGTTTCCTGCATTTGAGAAGATGTAGTGGAAATGACACATTCATGGGAAAGCCATATTTTATTCTAGTAAAGAACAGCAAGAGCATTCTGTAAAGAAAGTGAGGATGTAGGAGAACTGGTTTGTGATGGAATGAAGTTTGGATAGGTGGAGCAGTGGGGTTTGGGTCCTCTCTCATAATGAGAAGCACAGACTGACACCAGGCAAGAGATAACCATAGAAATGAGCATGTCTGGGGCATAAGGGATGAGCTAACTCTGATTTTTCAAAGAGAATTCTGGTGTAAATGGCTTGAGTACAAACATTATTTGAGGTCCCAGATAGAGCTGGATGCCTTGTGAAGCCAGCAATAGTTGGCCTAATTTGACATCACCAAGGTCAAACCAGGCCAATCCCTCTCAGGTATAGAGGCCTGCTCTGTGGCTTTTGAGGCTGATTCTAATGAAGGTCCTGGTTAGGCACAGATACAAATTCCTCAGTAGAAATGTGAGGCTGGGAGCAGTCTCTGCTCTCCTGAGCAGCAAGCCCAAGCCACCTTCAACTCTCACCATCTGGTGGTAACAATCTCCATCACTGACCAAAGTGTGGACATTTTCTACATCTCCAACCCTTTCACCACCCAAAGTCTCTTTGATTCTCTTTCTCCATCAGACCAGTTTTGTAAAATATTATCTATTACTGAGAATCAAATATTGACCAGAGGGGGAAGTCAATTATTTAACAAGTGGGAAAGACTTCAAAGCACTAAGCAGTACATTCTGGAAAATTTCATAGATCAGTCAGAATTTCTAGAGAGAGAGCCAGACCTTGTGGAGAGAGAACAAAAGAAGAGCAAACTAGCAGAAATGTCGAGTGGTTTACATTCTTTTAACCTCAAGAGTGAGAGTAGCCAAGAGCACAGAAAGAGTTTTACCGAGTAAAAGCAAAAAGTCTTCCTCAGACTTGGCTGTCCATATTCCACTCCTGGCTGCTTCCACCTGATCATAATGACATCACATGAAGGAAATGCAAATAAGAATTAGATGATAATTAGAGGTAGGGTTCCACTTGGTCTTGTCAGCTCGGACTTGGAAGAAGGACTAGGGCAGTGTTCATGTTGGCTGCACATTGGAAATCAGCTTTAAAAACGCTGATTTTTATAAGTTCCCCAGGTGATGCTAATAAGTATCCAAAATTGCAAACTACTGGTCTTGGGAGTATTCTGAGGGAAGTCTGTACCAGAGACAAAGAATGTTGTCCTTAAGGGGAAGAATATCACTTATATATAAAGGAGTTAACTTAAGCTTATGCACTTCAGAGTTTCTGAGTCCCACGAAACCTTTTTCTTTTTTTTTTTAACATCTTTATTGGAGTATAATTGCTTTACAATGGTGTGTTAGTTTCTGCTTTATAACAAAGTGAATCAACTATACATATTGAATCAGTTATACATATACATATATCCCCATATCTCCTCCCTCTTGGGTCTCCCTCCTACCCTCCCTACCCCACCCCTCTAGGTGGTCACAAAGCACTGAGCTGATCTCCCTGTGATATGCAGCTTCTTCCCACGAGCTATCTACTTTACATTCAGTAGTGCATATATGTCCATGCCACTCTCTCACTTGGTCCCGGATAACCCTTCCCACTCCCCGTGGCAAGCCATTCTCTACGTCTGTGTCTTTATTCCTGTCCTGTCCCTACGGTATTTGTTTTACTCTTTCTGACTTACTTCACTCTATGACAGACTCTAGGTCCATCCACCTCACTACAAATAACTCAGTTTCGTTTCTTTTTATGGCTGAATAATATTCCATTGTATATATGTGCCACATCTTCTTTATCCATTCATCTGTCTATGGACACTTTGGTGGCTTCCTTGTCCTGGCTATCGTAAATAGAGCTGTAATGAACATTGTGCTACGTGACTCTTTTTGAATTATGGTTTTCTCAGGGTATATGCCCAGTAGTGCGATTGCTGGGTTGTATGGTAGTTCTATTTTTAGTTTTTTAAGGAACCTCCATACTGTTCTCCATAGTGGCTGTATCAATTTACATTCCCACTAACAGTGTAAGAGGGTTCCCTTTTCTCCACACGCTCTCGAGGGTTGTCTTTTCGTCTTGTTTATGGTTTCCTTTGCTGTGCAAAAGTCTTTAAGTTTCATTAGGTCCCATTTGTTTATTTTTGTTTTTATTTCCATTTCTCTAGGAGGTGGGTCAAAAAGGATCGTGCTGTGATTTATGCCATAGAGTGTTCTGCCTATGTTTTCCCACCAACACTTATTGAAGAGGCTGTCTTTTCTCCAGTGTATATTCTTGCCTCCTTTATCAAAAATAAGCCATGAAACGTTTGTTTCTCTTACTGGTCTTGGTTAAGTAATAAATCACACAGTTGCCTATTACAAGGATTCATGTGATGTATGCAACAGCATCACCTCCAGGAAGGGGACTGGAGAACCCTGGAATGGGAAACTGCATGTTCACTCTCCTGGCATCCAAGCATGGGGAACACCGTCAGGGAAAGCCTGGCCGCTCTCCTTGCCCTCATCTCTCCAGAGGACCAGGCTCACGCTAGCTGGGGAATATGATAGGGAGTCCACATCATGCAGTGGGTAACCACTGACTTACTCACGTCTTCTCGTTTGAAGCCAAGGTATTAGTCCATGATAAAATAACTAGCATCCCACTGGAAAGGTGATGCAGAACTGAGACTAGATAAACATAATGAGGTTCCAGGGGCACACAGGCAGTCAGAAATGATATGGTACAGTTGGAAAATGAAGCTAAGGGCAAAAATACAAAGCTATGTCCCAGATGAATAAGTGTAGAATGTTCTTTCGGTTCTCAAAACTTTGAAAATAATTCTCTGACGCTGGTAAGTCATTTAAGAGCCTTAAGGACACAGATAACCCAGGAAGGAATATCTGGTCTCAGCGGAGGTAACTACCTGCACGACACAGCCAAAGACTCACTTATCTAATTTAATATCGGACTCAGGTCCCTCCACAATGACAGTATTTGGCCACATTTCTAGTGCTCCTTCATTTTATGACTTGGTTTCTTATTTGTTTGTTTATAGTATGTTATTTATTCTTATCCTGGCAATGTGACTTGTTACATTACGTCAGATGTGTCCTTCTCTGCACTGAAGAAGCAAATTAGCTCTGCAGACTTAGCTCTAACACCACATCTAAATTATACAGGACTAAGTTTTCAAATATTCCAGATGAGACAAACGATTAAGCAAATATTGCACACAAGAGGATTTAGGAAATGTACGCATGGCTTTTAAACTGTGGCAGTATAAGCTATTGATATGAACTTCTGCCTTGGCCAAGATGACAATTTAATCCCTAAAAGAGCTGATGTATGTGCAAGTGACCGGCCCAGTGCCTGGTGGGTTGTTGACACTCAGTTGTCTTAATGAAATCTGAATGTGAGTCTTACTCTTTTTTTTTTTTTTTTTTTTTTTTTTTTGCGGTACGTGGGCCTCTCACTCTTGTGGCCTCTCCCGTTGCGGAGCACAGGCTCCGGACGCGCAGGCCCAGCGGCCATGGCTCACGGGCCCAGCAGCTCCGCGGCATGTGGGATCTTCCCGGACCGGGGCACGAACCCGCGTCCCCTGCATGGGCAGGCGGACTCTCAACCACTGCGCCACCAGGGAAGCCCAAGTCTTACTCTTAGAAGGAAGCCGTGGATGTGATTCTGACCATCGGAACTGAAAGTGAGAACATTTGGGACAAGATGACTATGCACTTTAAAATTAGAAATGCAAAAAAAAAAGGCAGATGGTAGGTTTTGTCTGATGTGGTTTGGCTGTTTCAAGGACAGCTTAAAAGGCAGATGCCCGAAAGTATTCAGGAGATTGAATACAACTTATCAGCTTCATGTCAGACAGCCTGCTCTGACCCTACCATTACTACCTTTGTTTTTCTCACTTCCTGCCTATTTTACCTGTCCACTTTTGTGAGACTCTCAGCTCCAGACACTCCTGTCTCAGTCCTAAATTGCATCTTACATTTTCCACCTGACATGGACTGACACCTTTGTAGTTCTGGTATTTGATAATGTACCTTACTTGGCTCAGTCTTGGGAAGCCCCATTATCTAAGAACTGGCCTCACAACCGACACAAATGTGGAGCAACTTCACAGTACTGGACCAAACAACTTCAATCAGACACTTTCCTTAGACTTCAGACAGCCAATTTTTTAAAGTGCTGAGAAGAGAAAACCGTGTTCCATGGCACCTCCAAAATAAATAATAGGGATCAACAGCTCAATAGGGATAGTAGACTCTTTAAAATAAAATTGTATTAACACATTTAAATATTATTTTCCCTTTTTCTCTTCCCTATCTTTAAATGTTAGAATGCCCTGGGTTTGGTTCTTAACCATTTCTCTTCTTTAACTGTACTTCAAGGGATTTTATTGAATGTTGTGGCTTAAACATGTTAATTCACAACTGACTTTCAATTTTATATCTATAGGCCCACCCCCTCCTCTGGACTCCTATCTTTTATATGCTGCACCTTGACATCTTCACTTGGAGATTTGTAAATGTTTGAAACATGACATGTCTTCATCCAAAGCCTACTCTTTCTTTTAGTCTTGCCCATCTCAGTGAATGTACCACCATCCACAATGTTGGAAGGAAGGAAAAACGGAAGGCAGAAGGAAAGGGAGAAAGGAAGGAAGGGAAGGAGGGAGAGAGTAAAAGAATGAGGTTGGGAAAACAACCAATTAATAGGAGTATAATGTGGTATTGGAAAGTATGGAAGCAGAAACTAAGTTTTAAATAGAATTTCGGGGGACCAAACACTTTGGGAATTGTTTATGCTTTATTTATTGATCCAGATTTTAAACTACATTTTAAGCATGAGAGACAGGGATCACAGAGAATTAACACTTTTAAAAAAATGAATGATAGAGTCAGCAAAGTCCATTTAAAATGTCTTATGACTTAACATGCAATCAAGCTTATCAATACTCTGCTGAAGTAAAGAAATTCTCCTGAAAACAATACTAGCTATTTTTTGAAACATGATTATTGAGATATAGAGACCGAGTAAAGTCCAGAACAATGTGAAATATTAAGTAAAGTAGGTTTAGGGTGCAGCCATTTGTGAAGTGTTGTCTAAATGCATGTGGGGTGGTGTTTGCTTATTTTAAGGCAGGTTTTAAAACCAAATCTGATGGATAAAATGTGCTAAGAAAGAAGAAAGACAAGGAAGAATCTCCAACACTGTTTCCTTATCTCTCTCTTCATGTGTATATAATCATCACTGAGTACACAACCCTGCCCATGAATTTAGCCCCATAACATTTGGCTATGATTAGCATTTCTACCCTTGGTATATCAAGACAGCAATGGAACAACTTAATTCCCTTAATTGCCCTCACACACCATCAATCACATCCATAAATATTTACTGGGTACCTTCTGGTACTATGTTCTGCAAAATACTCTCTAACTTTACTCTTTCCTGGAAGTTGGCACTCTATATTGTTATTATTATTATCATCATCATCATTAATTTTAACTCAAAATCTGCTACAGAGCAAGAGTTTTATCAAAACATACATTTTAAAAGAGAGAACAAACTATTTGAGAGCATAATTAAGGTTTGAACATGGTACTTCGCTCACCTCCAGAGAGATTTTTCTTCCTTCTTTTTGCTCTGTCATGCAATTGGAGTGCAAGCTGACTCCAGCAATTTCACTAGATACCACAGACTAATGGCTCTGTGGGACTGCTGCCAGTTGCCCTGTAGACATGTGCTTCCCATTGGCTTATCTTTACTCATTATTCTGTTCTTAATATCATTGTGCAAAGGATCTGAAGATTACGAAATAACAAGGTTCTCCAATATGTTGCTGTGTTTAAACATGTGATAAATTAACAAGGGGATAGTGCAATGAAAGCATTTGCATTTAATTTCCATTCAAGGCACAGTGAATACAGCACTAGAGAAAAAAAGCGATTTGGTTTATTCTCAAGAGTTTGGGTGAGCACAAAACTAAATAAAGCTGAACCACAAAACGGTAGGATTTACTAAATCTACACAACCAAACAGTGACACCCTAAACAGTGAACCAAACTGCCTTTCCCCTTGCTTTCAGATGGTCAGAGCCTAGAGGCAAGAGTTCCATAAATCTAGAAAAATATCACAGTGAAAAAGCATTTTGTAAACCAGTGTCCCACAGATACATATTTTTAAGGAAAATTTTCACTAAAAAAAAAAGGTAATGAGAGTTACACAAAAAAAGGAAAGGGGCTTCCCTGGTGGTGCAGTGGTTAAGAATCTGCCTGCCAATGCAGGGGACACGGGTTCAAGCCCTGGTCTGGGAAGATCCCACATGCCGCAGGGCAGCTAAGCCCGTGTGCCACAACTACTGAAGCCCGCGTGCCTAGAGCCCATGCTCCACAACAAGAGAAGCCACCGCAATGAGAAGCCCGCGCACCACAACGAAGAGTAGCCCCAACTCGCCGCAACCAGAGGAAAGCCTGTGCGCAGCAATGAAGACCCAACGCAGCCAAAAATAAAATAAAATAAAATAAATAAATTTTTTTTAAAAGAAAAAAGGAGAAATTTTGATCTCAGTTTTTTCACTCAATCATTTTGGTAAACTCATGTATTCTGCAGGGTTTTATTTGCCACTTATAAAAATATTACAATAAAACAAAACCATCTTTCTATTTATCTCATGGTGAAAATGAGAAGCTTTCTGAGGTTACACTTATAAAGCACATTTAACTTTTTAAAGGGTTTTTAAAAAAAGAAATCTAAGAGCAATAGAATAGTTTTTCAATTATGTATTAATAATTCAATTGGAAAATCAGCATTTCTGTAGATATTCACTACAGGATAGTTTGTACAGGATTTGTTGGATGGATATCACTGTTTTGATAGAACTAGGCTCATGTCCAAGAACAGAGATTTAAATCTTAAATATAAAACAGCCCTTTGTTTTGCTCTTCTCATTCTTTGCAAAGCTTGTTTTGTGGCTTTAAAAATATTTACTCAAGGGCTACTATCCTCAGGAACCATAACCAAGAAGTTGCCAACCTGATATTATTTCGGGGGGTACCAAAAAATACCCTTGCAGAAGAAGTCTCCCCAGTCCCCCCCTTGATGCCTGAAATCTCAACATATGTGATTCCCTCAGTGGTACTGAAGGTTGACATCTTCCTACTGTAACCCTGTGAGGTTGGAAAGGGAGGAAGGAGGTATGACTCCTCAACCAACCAACCATGAGGTCATCACAGCGCATGATCATGCAGCCTACCACATTATTCACAAAGGTACTCTGATGTTTTCGAAGGGTCTAGTGAAACCTAGCTATTTCATTTGTATAGTATGTGTCCCCAAACTTACTGAGAAGAGGTTTCTTGAGAAGCCCTTAAGTGAAGCTGAAGGGATGTTGGCATCTAGGGTTTTGTTGTTGTTGTTTTTTGCGGTACGCGGGCCTCTCACTGTTGTGGCCTCTCCCGCTGCGGAGCACAGGCTCCGGACGCACAGGCCCAGCGGCCATGGCTCACAGGACTGGCCGCTTCGCGGCATGTGGGATCGTCCCGGACCGGGGCACGAACCCGTGTCCCCCGCATCGGCAGGCGGACTCCCAACCACTGCGCCACCACGGAAGCCCGGCATCCAGGGTTTTGAGCCGAGGAAAGAAGCAAGGCCCCCTACTGTGCTCACCTCTACACTGGATAACCTGTGAACCCACAGAGAGGGAACTCAGCCTGGCTTTTGGTAAATATTCCATTTGCTTCTAAAGGCTCATAAATTATATTCTGGAGAATCCTCTTGAGAATTTAACCAGGCATTCCCCTCTGCAAAAAAAAAAAAAAAAATCAGGACATCTACCCATCACATATCCTTTCTCGTCTTCTATTTCTCTCACTCTCATTTTCAGTGGTTGTTTGGAATTTCAAACTGCACTAAAATGAACCTAAAAACTTTCTTCAGCATCCCTAGATGTAAATTGTTAAGGCCTTAATATTTGAGTTAATCTAAGGAGGTTGTTGTGTTCTCTTTACGTATTAACCTATAATATCATCTTAGTAAACTATAATTTATTCTTTATGTTGTATTATAAATGCTTTCCTGTTTCAAGACCACTGTTTATATCAGGGAAAACAGAAGCAAAACAGGAGTTAATTAGCTCTGCCTTCTTTTTTTAACTGTTAGCATCGATTAATATAACCAGCTTCCCCCCAATTAAGGAGGGAAACTGAAGTCTTTGCTTTATCTTAATAAATCTTATAGGATTAACTGCCTAATTCAATGATCTGCATATATAAATTTGATTTTTAAATGCTAATCAATAAGGAAATTAAAAAAAAAGAATTAGTGGCCCTAATTTTACATCATTCTGAAAGCATAGACCCTATTATTTGAAGAGAAATACTTTGAAACCCACAATATTTTTTCAGGTTTGGATTAATTTTATTTTTGCAATGTTCACTAGGTTCTGAGCACAAAAAGAATAATGGGAAGATTTCTATATCTTGATTACTATAAATTCCCAGGTGTCATTATCAAAAGGTCTCATGAAATTATTTTATGTAAAAGAGCACTGCTGTAAAAACAATACCTAAATGTGTGGAAGCAATTTTGGAATTAGGTAATGAATAGTAGTTGGGAGAGTTTTGAGGTACATGCTAGAAATATGGATGGTAAGGCTGAATCTGGTGAAGTCTCAGATGGAAATGAGGAACATGTTATTGGAAATGAGGAAGCCAAAGGGGCAGGGCCACCCTGCAGAGCCCTGGGGGTGACACTGCCAATCTAGTGGGCCTGGAAGGCGGGACCTTGAGCCAAAGAGGGTTATTCTCAAGCCTTAAGAGCCAATGGAATTTGTCTTGCTAGGCTGTGGACTACTTGGGACCTGTCACCCCTTCCTTCTCTCTTATTTCTCCCATTTAGAGTGGGAATGTCTATCCTATGCCTGTCTCACAGTTATATTTTAGAAGCACATAACTTGTCTAGTTTCACAGGTTCACAACTAAAGAGGAATTTTGCCTTAGGATGAATCATACCTCAAAACTCACTCATATCTGATTTAGATGATATTTAGATGAGAATTTGGACTTCAGAGTTGATGCTGAAATAAATTAGGACTTTAAGGGCTATTGATATGGAATGAATGTATTTTGCATGTGAGAAGAACATGAATTTTGGGGAAAGAGTGCAGAGGTAGAATGCTATGGACAATTGTGTCCTTCCCCAAATTCGTATGTTGAAGCCCTAACCCCCAATGCAATGGTATTTGGAGATGGGCCTTTTGAAGGTAACTAGGTTTAGATGAGGTCATGAGGGTGGGGCCCTCAGGATAGGATTAGTGCCTTTATAAGGAGAGACACCAGAGGCTTGTTTTCTCTCTCTCTCTCTCTCTCTCCCTCTCTCCACCTGCATTCACCAAGAAAAGGCCGTGGCCACACATCAAGAAGGCAGCTGTCTGCAACCCAAGGAGATAGCTTTCACTAACCAGACACTAACCCTGCTGGCACCTTGATCTTGGACCTGCAGTCTCCAGAACTGTGAGAAATACATTCTTCTTGTGTAAGCCACCCAATCTATAGCATTTTGTTATGACAGCCCGAGAAGACTAATATAAGCACCAAAGTGTTATTTCTTGTAGTTTCTATTCTTTTCCTCAAGAAAAAGAGGAATGAAAACTTAAAATGATAAGGTTAAATAATGAAGTCAATGGATGATAAAAAGAGATTTGTTTATCCTTGGACTAAGCAAGTCAAATAGCATGTTTCCCTTATGACACAAGTTACCAATTATTAAACCATTTCTTTTTGTTATCAGCAGAAAAGAAAACAAACAAACAAAAAAAACTACAGCACTGGTGGTGATCACTCTTTTCCTTCACCAAACGGGACATTTCATTTATCCCTGCCTCTCCAGCATGTTCACTGTTCTCTGTGGCATGAAAATCTGATAAGGCTCAGAAGGGATAGAAAAACTTAACTTCAATATTTTCCTGCTGAGCTTGAGAGTGCTTTGCAGACCCCAGCAAGATGAAAATCTCAGCTGCAGCATCAGAAAGAGAACACCTCACTTTATCCCTTCCTAAATTCCTATCTCTGTCAGCCAAGGAGCTCTACAGAAGGTACTGATTAAGAAATTCGAGGTGGGTTTTCCTTCATGTTTAAAAGGATTATCTCTGAAAGATAAGTTTGTTAGTTTCCTCCATCAGCTTTTTATAAATAATATCCCTTCAACAGAATCAGTTTCTTTTTAATCCCCTTAAGCTGGAGAGCTTGAGGAATTTGATTTATTGACAACTTACCAAAAAATCGGTCATAGTGGAATACTGTTCATTATTATGTATGGAATAAACATATTGCTATGTAGCTGGAGTTTCAGAAGAAGGCTCATCTTGCACAACTACTCCTTGGATTGGGAGGCAAGAAAACAGGGAGGCAATAACACACTCTTAGACATCCCACAGATGACTGTTCGCTTCCCAGCTGTGCCGTAGTATTAGCTGTTTAACTGTCAGTGAATTCACCTCTCTGAGGCCGTTTTCTCATCTGCAAAGTGGGTTGCGCTAAAAGTGTCATAGAATGTTGTGAGGAATTAAATAACATATGAAGAAGTCCTGCCACATGACAGGCATTTGATCACTAGCAGTTGTAGTTATTATAATAAGAACAATAGTAACTATTATTATTCTGCAGCAAACATTCACCACTTGGTGGCAGTTACCAGTCTCCTCCAAATCTATGGAAACTTAACAGTCCCCTGGGAGAATCCCTTAGGACTAACAACGTGCTCAAGATGGGAGGAGAACAAAAGACACCAGCAGAACACCCTCTGTAGTCAAAGTCACCCGCGGTGGAACAGGCTTGGAATTCTAAGAAATGGAAGCAACTAAAAGGAAACTCCTGGCCTGACTAAATAAGGATATTGAAATGTCCTCAGAAATGCTTATCAATGGGTGATTTTAAAAAAACAAAAAGTCTCTGGAGATGCTTATCTGAAATCATTCTGGCAGAGGAAGGGCTATAAGAAAACTGTCAGAATGAGGCTGCCGGGCTTCCCTGGTGGCGCAGTGGTGAGGAATCCGCCTGCCAATGCAGGGGAAACAGGTTCAAGCCCTGGTCTGGGAAGATCCCACATGCCGCAGAGCAACTAAGACCGTGCACCACAACTACTGAGCCTGCGTGCTGCAGCAACTGAAGCCCATGTGTCTAGAGCCTGTGCTCCGCAACAAGAGAAGCCACCGCAATGAAAGCCCGCACATCGCAACGAAGAGTAGCCCCCACTCGCCGCAACTAGAGAAAGCCAGCACGCAGCAATTAAGACCCAACACAGCCAAAGATAAAATAAATTTTTTTAATGAAAAAAAAAGAATGAGGCTGCCATCCTTGGGAACCTGGGAAAAGAACTGTAATGAAGGGGGAGCCTTGGGTGAAGACAGCAAGGTACCAGTGTGAGGCCATAACCAGGGAGGGGAGCAGCAATGGCTCCCAGTGTCCAGTGGGACCCACAAGGAGGCAAACCTGCAGCAGTGAGCTCACATGAGCCACCTCAGGGCTTTACCAAGAGAAGGGAAGGGCATGGTGGGGGAAGGTCTCGGAAGGGTGTAGGACAAGGTTGTTTCTATGGTTACCATTGTTACTATTCTGACCTCTTGATGCTCTACCTTTTCTGAGGCTGAAGTGGCCTGAGTCAGCGTCAGATGTTGCTGTGAAGCATACATTTGTATATTGAACTTTTTCCTATTTATTTCCATTAATCAGTTCATTTACTATTCTTTTTCTGTATTCTTCCCCAGTGGATAAGAGGCTGCTTACAGTAAAAAGTATACACACATAAACACAGTAGGGCCCTATTAAAATAAGAAAGAACATGACCTAATATACAAAGGGAAAAGGAAAACTACCTGGAGGATATTTAGGATATGTCTAGCCTACAATTAGCTGCTCTGAGCTTCTGTAGTCAAAAGCAAAAACAGAACAGCTTGCATAGCATTCAGATAATACTGAAGATGCCAACAGAGGATACTGCTGGTGTTCACCCTTCCTGATCTCCACTTCTTCCTGAGCACATGGAAAATTACACCTCTTAACCGCTTTACAGTTGGGCAGGGGCATGAGACTGGTTTTGACCAATGAATTGTGAGCAGAAAAGACACTTGTCTCTTCTGGATGAGGAACTGCAAGGCCCTGCATCTCCTCCATGCAGCACAGACATTGACTGAGAGGAGTCACCAGCTCCTGGCAGCTTGGGTCACAGAGGAAAACAGCTACTCGGGAGAGTTCCCTGACTTGGTATGAGTGAGACATAAACTTTCTGTGTTAAGTCACTGAAATTTTGGAGTTGTCTATGACCACAGCATGAGCCTAGCTTGTTCTAAATAAAATACCAAGTATGGTGCCTGACATAGAAGCCACTCTCTTACTTATCCCTTTAACCAGTAAAGTAAGATGTGTGTGCTTTTCAAGAGCAATATAGACTTTTTCATGGAGCTAAATTCTTGAGAGGAATTTATTTCATGTATCTTTAAGGAAAGAACAACAAATAATCTAGTAAAAAATGTCTTCAAATGTGTATAATACAAAGGGTAGAGATACTTTCTTTTATCTCACCGTTTAATAAAAAACAAAACAAAACAAACAACCCAGGCCCAGTATTGCATTGTAATTCCTCTGGAGGTTCCAAGGCAATATGGTTCAGGTAGTTTCTGACAATCCAGGAAGATGCAAAGATGGGGCTGAGACAGAGGTCACAAGTCTAGACTGAAGAAGTATTTTGCTTGGCCTGCTGTGTTTGAACATTTTTTGAACTAGTTGCCAACATCAAAACACCAAGAATCTCCACATAAAAAAAGCTTGATTTCTGGTCTCTCTTTTTTAAAAAAGTTAATTTTGGCAACACTGGGTCTCCATTCCCAAGTAGTGAAAAGTCAGCTGGAGTGGAGTAGCTGCTGCCCCCTTAGCAACAGCTTGCTCTCCAAGTCTCCAAAACCTTTCCTCGGCCAACACATACCACTAATTTTCATTACCTGACTGGCCCTCCTGGGCATGTAGTTTATGACTCTAGGCTTAAAAAGCTCTAGAACACTGGACCACCATAGAACCTCAAGGGTAGTTGTTTTGATAGTTTAGGGAACTGGGCTCCAAATCCTATTCCTTATTTTAAACCAATGAGCTCCAGCAGGAAACAAAAAGATCGCTGAAGGTGAAATGATTTGAGGAGGGTTTAATCATGTGTGAACAGGAAGGTGGGGAAACCATGGGGTTTAGGACAGTACTCTGGGCCTGAAGGGGGACCAGGGGAGGAAGTGGCCACAGAGAGAGCTGTGTTGTGAGGAGGGGGACACCTGGCAGGAATAGTTATCTAAAGAAAAGGGATTCAACCAGAAGGCAAAGGAGAAACCAGGGAAAAGAACACCCCGACCTCACCTGCCTTCTGCCTCTGGTCTCTCGTTGCTGCTTGTCTTGTCATTGGCTGAACCCAAGTGAAAGCCAGAGGGCAAAGCAATCCATTGATTTTGTTCATAGAGGCTCCTCCTGGAGCACAGAGCAGGAAGGAAAGGGGCAATAAAAGGGTAAGGAGGGGTGAACAGATGATAACCAGCATGGTTTTCAGGAAGAAATCTGGGGAAGAAATAGTTCTACTGCTGTTAAATAGTAAATCAATAGATAGATATAGATAGATAGACAGGCAGACTATTAATCTAGATAACCAGATGACTAGCTATATTAACTTGCTAGGGCTGCTATAACAAAGTACCATAAACTGGGTGACTTCAAGTGTAGAGATTTATTGTCTCACAGTTTTGGAAGCTAGAAATCCAAGATCTAGGTGTCAATAGGGTTATTTTCTTCTGAGCACGGTGAGGGAGAATCTGTCCCATGCCTCTCTCCTAGCTTCTGCTGATTTGCTGTCAATATTTGGTGTTCCTTGGCTTGTATCACCCTGATTTCTGCCTGTCTGCAGATGGCATTCTTCCTGTGTACTTGTCTGTCTCTGTGTCCAAATTTCCCCTTTTTACAAGGACACCGGTCATATCGGATTAAGGCCCACCCCACCAATCTCATATTACTTTGCTTATCTACAAAGACCCTATTTCTAAGTAAGGTCACGTTTATAGGTACTGCGGGCTAGGACTTCAACATCTTTTAAGGGGACATGATTCAACTATAATGCTAATTTGATTCTTAGACCAGTGGTTCTCAGCTGATGGTACATTATCAATTGTGGGATGTGACATTTACCAGATGGAATGAAGGGTTTTCATAAAACTTACTCTTACTTTGATTTGTGTTTTCTTACATCTCCCCCTTAACAATAAAATGTATGTAATTACATTACATTAATGTAATGTAATTTATTGTCTTTGTGTTTTCCAAGTTACTGTAACATTCGACTGTATGCTCTAAAGGATTATTTCTATTTTAAAACACTAATGTAATTACTGTTTTGGTTTGTTTGTACATTAAAGTTTAACAATAACTCCCAACAAAGTGCAATGTTTATTTCCTTTAAAAGGCATAAATTATATCTCCAATAGTAGAGTCCCTCTAAACATATAAATATCTTTTTGGAAAAAATGGGACCTGTGTTGCCTGATAAAGACAACTTGAGCTCTAATATTTGAAAAGTTATAAATTACCGCCTAAGATCCGTCTCAGCTCCATCTGATTTCTGTTGTAATACTAAAGATCAAAAATTGGACTTCAGATAGACTCTAAACAAACTCACACTTAAGAATGATGCAATCATCATTAAAATCACATATTTAAGGAAACTGATACTCAAACGACCTAGTAAAATGACCCTCTATAAGTACCAGAGGTGATTTTATGAACGACATCCAGATTCCTTTTGAGGTGTTGCTGCCAGATTTCTACCTTTATCAGAAAATGTCCTGCCAATACTTCTCCCCAAACCACATAGGCAATTGGGCAAGGACTTACTTGAAAAAACTTCTGGAGAATTTCAACTCAGTCTGGAGTGGTGAAAGACCTCACTTCAAATATTTCAGTCATTTTCATTGAATATGCTATTTTAAGAAATAACTATGTCTGAGTACCTATTTTCATATTTTATTGCCATGTTCCAAAGCAAAGTCAAAGCCTAGTTATTTCCCCCCAGAGTATATTCTTTTGTCAGTCTCCATCCTCAGTCCACTTAGAGAGATCTTCGGGGATAGTACTTAGTCTGCCATTCATTCATTCATCCCCCTTGATTTATGGAGCACCCACTATGGGCCAGACTCTCTTCTCCTTGCAAATTCCAAGGGCATTAGTAATTGTTAGCATTGCCCTCTTGGCCAGTAACTAGGACTGGCCTTCCAGAACATTAAAAGCTGCTCTAAATTCTTTCCCAATTCTGGTTTTCCTTTTTTAAAGGAGCTAGAAGTATTTGGGGACTATGCAAATGCTGAACACCATGGGGATTTTGTTGTAATTGTTTTTTAATTGCTTGTGAGAGATTTCACAAGATTCATGCATAAATAACCTTGGGTGTTTTCTAAAGTTTTCTTAGTTCCAACATGATGGCTGTTCATTCATCCTCTTATGGATGGCTTCGGTACTCTCAGGTCTCAACTAGGATGCTAAATCAGTTTTAGAAGATATTTATAGTAATGTCCAATAGAGTAAAACATTGGATATAAGTCAACTAAAGTGGACATGAGCGTATAGGTGGGTCCTAGAGCAGGAAGAAGGAATTACAGAGCAGATGCTGAGGCAGAAAGAAATAGGCAGAAATTCAGTTACCGAAACAAGTGTCAAGATATGAAGTTGGACCCAGAAATAAGGCAGAAATTCACAAGGTCATAGTTGGGCTGGTATTAAGGAACTGTCAAGCTGAGTCACCTGCTGGTAAAACAAAGGCCCTTGGAGTACTCCTGTCTTAACTCAGGATGGGCCTCAGAGCTCAGGTGGAGCTAATCCTGCAGAAGAGGTCAAGGAAGGGACACAGTACAGTTCGCAAAGCAGGCCCTGACTGCCCTAAACTTTCATTCATTGAGTATCGGTTCCAAAATCTCACATGAACACCCACCTAAGACTTAGTTTGGGCTCTGCTTAGCACCAAAGCCGAAGGAGGACTTCTTCTTAGTCTCAGGAAAATATATAAAAATATTTTTTTGTGCATTTGACAAATGTATTGAGGGCCTACTCTTGCACTCAGCATTCTGCTGCGGATAAAGTGATGAAAAAGTCAGAAAGTACTTGTACCAGTGAAAGAACGGGAGGAGGTGGGGTCAGAGAGGAAAAGCAGAGAACAGATCATACAGGGTGTACGCGCCAGGTCAAAAAGTTTGTGTTTTCTTCTCAAAGCAGAGGTTTTTAGACAGGTCAATGATTGGCTCTGAGTTGGCTGGTTTCAGTAAATGTCACTTGGCCACCAAGCAGAAAATAGATTGCAGAAGGGCAAAAATAACACTGAGATAGCTTAAGTGATTTAACTTACCACATACCAGACACTTGGAGTTATTGCAATGATCGCAGTGAGAGGTGTTGGTGCCTTAGACTAGATTGTATGTAATGGAATAGTGATGTTTTATATATATATATATATATATATATATATATATATATATATAAAACCAATAGGATTTGTTGAAGGATGGATAAAGGAAGGAAGGAGAATAAAATACGAATCCAAGTTTTTGGCCAAAGCAGTTTGGATGGATGGCTGTTGATACCACAATCTAAGGTGAAGAAGAGTTGTGAAGTTGTGAAAGAGTAGGTGTGAAAGAAAATAATGATGTGTTCTACTTATAACACATTGATATAGAGATACTAGGCATTTAAGTGGAGCTCACATATACACCAAGAGTAGGAGAGGTCAGGGCTAAAGAGAACTTAAAAGCATGTCCTGGTTTTCTTCCCAGTTCTATTTTGACCTTGAAATGTCATTTAACTTTCTCCTATTTAATTTATTCATCAGTAAAATAGATATTTTTAAAATACGTAAAATAGGACTTGCTACATATTTATCAATGCTTTAAAATACTTATTAAAACTTCTTTCCCTAAGACATCTGAATATGTGACATGGAAAATCTTTATTTTTATAAAAATTAACAAGTAAACAGTATAATAAAGATGAACACACAAGTCTCTAATCTTTACAGAGCTCAAGTTAAAAAAATTAAGAAAATTATTTTTTTTAATTACCTAATGCTAATACTTATTTCTTATGAAATTAACTGGAAGTTACTGCACATAATTTTTTACTCGAATTGAAAGCATATTTTCACTTTAAGACAAAAATAGTTACTGCCAAAATTAGTTATGGGTATATAGCAGAAAATAACACATTTGTAAACAATTTGGCATATGACTATGTTCCAAATTTATATGAGCTCTGAATACTTCATACCTCCTTAAGACAAATGCATAGTTCATATTTAATTACCCTTTCTTCACAAAGGTGCCTCTACATTTAAGCCCAGTCTGATAATATATATACATCCCATGTGTAATAACGAATATTCATATGAATCATACCAAGGAGGCTATAAAAGAAATGACATCATTCTTTTTTTTTTCTTTCCTTTCTTCATGAGATCTTCCTCTAATTGACCACATAAAGATAAGAGTAGCCTGGTTGAGGCATGTTACTCGATTTGCCAAGATTGATTTAACTGCTCTAGCTGAGAGGCAGCTGCCCTCTCTCTCTCTCTCCCTCCTGTTCACTGACCCATCGTCAAAAAAAGGAGGCTCCTACCCAGGGCCCTAGACCACTGAGACCAGCGTTCACATCCCAGATGTGGAAAATGGTACCATTTCTACTAATCAGTACTAAGTGAAATACAGTACTCCAGAAAGCTAGAAGGTCCTTTTGTTCTGGTAAGGAAGTTCATGTGCAGTGTTTGAAAAAGTCTGCAGGAGCATGAAAAATGTTAAGAAGTGCCAGGACAGAATAACATATCAGGCATCACAGAGAGCTTGCGTGATTTAACTTACCACACACTGGACTCCAGGGGATTCTTGATTCACCATCGTTTATCACAAGATGAAGTCACTTCATCTATACGTTATGATCCTGCATTCACTATGCTCTCTCTTCCTATGACTAAGAAGATATTTCTTTCTTCTAGGTAAAGAAAACAGCATCTTTTGGACAATATGTCCACACTTACTTCTCTCTTGCTGTAAAATGTATTATGTGTTTGTTTACATATGAATTCGGAAAAAAAATTCTGGTGGGCAAGTATTGCTATATGTAAACAACATTCAGAGACATTCCTGCTGCAAAAGTTTCTAAATTATTTAAGGAGTCTTTAAAAACCAGAAATACTCTAAAATTCAAAGTCCTGTTTATAATATTGCTAACTGTTCCTTTTCTAAATATTGAATTATAACTGTACTGGTATTATATGAAATCACATATGATGAGTTTAGAGAGCATCCTCCGTTGTAATTGTCAGGATGCGTCACCTGGCAGTTTATAAGATTCTCCATTTCATTGGACCTTGGAGTGGCCTAAGACCCGGAATAGCAAACACAGCTTTTCTGTTTACAGAGCTTTTGTCAAGTTGCACCATGATCTTTGTGGTCCCAGCACCAGAAGGATGGGGAAAATGGAACCGGGATTATGTAGGGCATCTACTCCCACCCCACCTTTTTCCTTAATCAACCCATCCACATCTCTCTTCCCTTCTCACACAGTTGTAGTCTCACCTTGAATAATCTCAGTCAATCCTAAAGATTTATCTATTGCCTACCTATTGATTCCCAAATGTGTGCCTCCAGATCTTTGTCCTGACTTATCTCAACCTGGACCTCCACAGACACAAAACGACTTCACCAAAATGGAATTCGTCCTTCCCTTTCCACGCCCTTCTGCTTCTATATTCTCTATGACAGTACACGTCAATCCTGACAGAAACCTGGGTGTCATCCCAGACTCCTCCAAAAGGATTTGGAGGAGTCTGTGGCTTCTACCCACAGCCATTCTCTGACTGAACCTGTTGGCTTGACTCTCAACATCTCTCGTATCTGTCCTCATACACAGCTACAACAATAGGATTTGTACATACAGATACAGTTCGGCATAAAAAAGAGTGTGGCCAGATCGACTTGGGCTCAAAGGAGGTTAGGAGTGTCCTCATGGAGAGGGTGACCTTTGAGCTGGGGCTTAAAGGGAGGTACGTATGGAGGCCATTCCAGGCAACATAGGGCTGGACAAGACACAACTGCAAGCCTTTCAGTTTCGTTAGAACATAAAGCTAAGTGTTAGGGGGAGAACTTGGCAAGAAAGGAAAGTGAAGCAGTAGGCAGGGCCTTGGGAGTGTGGGTCTGTTCCTGTAGGCAAGTGGGAACCACTGCAGGGACTTAAACAGAGGAAGGACAAAATCAGACTTGCCTGTTAGAAAGCTGTGCAGTGTGGAGGGTGGATGAGCAAGCCTGTAAGAGGAGACTGTTGCTATAATCCAGGTGCAGGGGAGGCCAGTCCGCACTACGAGGGTAGCAAAAGGATGACAGCGACAGAGGCAGTGGTGAGGAGCAGGACCCTGGCCCCACTCTGGTTCAAGCGAGAGCAGCTTTGCCATCTCTGGCATATACATTAAGCTTCCACATAAGCTTTTCATTGGAAGAAATGTTTCTGCAGTTTGAAAACCTCTATCTTCAGGGTAAAACATGGCCCACGGAACCCTCAGACCTGTGACCTCTGCCCAGCTACTCCCCATCTTCTCTCTCCACTCTGCCTGGCCCTCTGCCTCCAGCTACAGGAGCTGCTGCTGGTCTCCCCACATACTGTGAGTGCTCTTTCTTGCCACTGTGCCTCTCTGCTTGATGTGCTCATGCCCTCCCTATTGCCTTTGCCCTATGGTGGTAGCCACCACCTCTTCTAAGAAGCCTTCTCTGATCTCCTCATACCCTAAACTTCCATCCCTGCCCCAGCCCATCCTACATCCTCTGAGATCAGAATCTTCTTACTCCATAGTGATCCTCTGAGCATTAATTGAACTTCTTTTTTAATCCAATGCTTAACACAAATGGGCTTTTCTTTCTAATGTACTTTTCATTTGAATGGTTTTTAGTTCTTAGCTCCCCAAATAAATCCCAAATCCCTGAGTGCAAAGTCAATGGCTTTCTGGTTTTTGTTTGTTTATTGTAAAGGAGGGAAGATGTATCTTTCGTCACACCTGGCTATATGCACTGTACTTAGCAATGACTTTTTCAACTCTTACTGATTTAATTATCTTCTATTTCTCTCCCTCTCTCCTCTCTCTTCTGCTCCAACACATTTTTATCTCTCCAAATTAGACTGAATATTTGATGTCTTTGTCATCCATGTCACAAGAGCAGATTACAAGTAACATGATGTTACCATGAACTTATTTACCATTTCCCATTCTTCCACTGACAGATGTTCAAGACCCTGCACAAGGTTTACAACAGACATATGCTACACCGCTGTGGACTGAATTGTGTCTCTCCAAAATTCATATCTTGAAGCGCTAACCTCCAATGTGACTGTATTTGGAGGTGGGGCTTTCAGGAGGTAAATAAGGTTAAATGAGGTCATAAAGGTGAGGTCTTAATCTGACAGGACTGAACATATAAGAAGAAAAAATCTTTCTTGCTCTTTCTCTCTCTCCTTACACACACACACACACACACACACACACACACACACACTCACACACGTACACACCAAGGAAAGGCCACGTGAGGACACAGAGAAAAGGTGGACCTCTGCAAGCCAGGCAGAAGGCTCTTGCCAGAACCTAGCACCCTGATCTCAGTTTTCCAGCCTCCAGAACTGTGAAAGAATAACTTTCTCTTGTTTACTACCCAGTCTATGGTATTTTGTTATGGCATCCTGAGTTAACTAAAACATACACCAAAGTCAGGGCTGTCGGAAAACTTCAGGGTAAAGGATTCCAGACTGAGCAGAGCTTTTGGCATGAAAAATACATTTGGAATATAATCCTGGATACTAAATGCTGTCACACTTTTTCAACCTGAAAATTCACACCCTTATAAACTCAACACAGATAACAACAGATAATATAGGCTTAGATGAGAAAAGAATAATTTATATATAAATTCTCAAATAGAAAATTAAAATGCTTAAGAAAAAAAAAACAGTTCTTGAAAAGACAGTTAATTCAAATGACTTCTTTCCTTGAAGGTCAGACTGTTGTTTCACTCTTCCTAAATGACAGCAATCAACTCTCAGTGGGTAATAGGCACTTTGTTACTTTCAAATTATGGGAAAGAGGTTGTAGTTCTCATGTAATAGCATCACAGATGTCTAAGGCCACGCAGAAAATAAATGATGTTGGGAGGAGATTGGTTCAAGATGGTGGAGTAGAAGGACATACTCTCACTCCCTCTTGCAAGAACACCAGAATCACAACTAACTGCTGAACAATCATCGACAGGAAGACACTGGAACTCACCAAAAAAGAAACCCCACATCCAGAGACAAAGGAGAAGCTGCAATGAGATGGTATGAGGGGTGCAATCAAACTAAAATCAAATCCTATAACCACTGGGTGGGTGACTCACAAACTGTAGAACAATTATACCACAGAAGTCCACCCACTGGAGTGAAGGTTCTGAGCCCCAGGTCAGGCTTCCCAACCTGGGGGTCTGGCAATGGGAGAAGGAATTCCCAGAGAATCAGACTTTGAAGGCTAGCGGGATTGGACTGCAGGACTTTGACAGGACTGAGGGAAACAGAGACTCCACTCTTGGAGGGCACAAACAAAGTAGTGTGTGCATCAGGACCCAGGGGGAAGGAGCAGTGCTCCCACAGGAGACTGAACCAGACTTACCTGCTAGTGTGGGAGGGTCTCCTGCAGAGGTGGGGGGTGGCTGTGGCTCACTGTGGGGACAAGGACACTGGTAGCAGAAGTTCTGGGAAGTATTCCTTGGCGTGAGCCCTCCCGGAGTCCACCATTAGCCCCACCAAAGAACCTGTAGGCTCCAGTGTTGGGTTGCCTCAGGCCAAACAACCAACAGGGAGGGAACTCAGCCCCACCCATCAGCAGACAAGTGGATTAAAGCTTTACTGAGCTCAGCCCAACAGAGCAACACCCAGCTCTACCTACCACCAGTAGGTGGTAGGTAGGAAGCTTGCATAAGCCCCTGAGATAGCCTCATCCACCACAGGGCACATAGCAGAAGCAGAAGAACTACAATCCTGCAGCCTGTGGAACAAAAACCACATTCACAGAAAGACAGACAAAATGAAAAGGCAGAGGACTAGATGTACTAGTACCAGATGAAGGAACAAGATAAAGCCCAAGAAAAACAACTAAATCAAGTGGAGATAGGCAACCTTCAAGAAAAAGAATTCAGATTAATGATAGCGAAGATGATCCAGGACCTCGGAAAAAGAATGGAGGCAAAGACTGAGAAGATACAAGAAATGTTTAACAAAAACTTAGAAGAATTAAAGAACAAACAACTAGAAGAATTAAAGAACAAACAAACGGAGATGAACAATACAATAACCGAAATGAAAAATACACTAGAAGGAATCAATAGCAGAATAACTGAAGCAGAAGAATGGATAAGTGACCTGGAAGACAGAATGGTGGAATTCACTGCCACGGAACACAGTAAAGAAGAAACAATGAAAGGAAATGAAGACAACCTAAGAGACCTCTGGGACAACATTAAATGCACCAACATTCGCATTATAGGGGTTCCAGAAGGAGGTGAGAGAGAGAAAGGACCTGATAAAATATTTGAAGAGATTATAGTCGAAAACTTCCCTAACATGGGAAAGGAAATAGCCACCCAAGTCCACGAAGCACAGAGAGTCCCAGGCAAGATAAACCCAAGGAGAAACATGCCAAGACAAACAGTAATCAAACTGACAAAAATTAAAGACAAAGAAAAATTATTAAAAGCAACAAGGGATCAAAAAGAGACATGCACTACAATGTTCACTGTGGCACTATTTACAATAGCCAGGACATGGAACCAACCTAAATGTCCATCGACAGATGAATGGATAAAGAAGATGTTGCACATATATACAATGGAATATTACTCAGCCATAAAAGGAAAAGAAATTGAGTTATTTGTAGTGAGGTGGATGGACCTAGAGTCTGTCATACAGAGTGAAGTAAGTCAGAAAGAGAAAAACAAATACCATATGCTAACACATATATATGGAATCTAAAAAAAAAAAAATGGTACTGATGAACCTAGTTGCAGAGCAGGGATAAAGAGGTAGACATAGAGAATGGACTTGATGACATGGGGTTGGAGGGCGAAGCTGGGGCAAAGTGAGAGTAGCATCAACATATATACATTACTGAACGTAAAATAGTTGGCTGGTGGGAAGCAGCAGCATAGCACAGAGAGATCAGCTCGCTGCTTTGCAATGACCTAGAGGAGTGGGATAGGGAGGATGGGAGGGAGGCTCAAGAGGGAGGGGATATGGGAACATGTGTATGCATATGGCTGATTCACTTTGTTGTGCAACAGAAACTAACACAGTATTATGAAGCAATTATACTCCAATAAAGATCTATAAAAAAAAAAAGCAACAAGGGAAAAACGACAAATAACATACAAGGGAACTCGCATAAAGTTAATAGCTGATTTCTCAGCAGAAACTCTACAAGCCAGAAGGGAGTGGCACGATACATTTAAAGTGAAGAAAGGGAAGAATCTACAACCAAGATTACTCTACATGGCAAGGATCTCATTCAGATTCGATGGAGAAATCAAAAGCTTTACAGGGCTTCCCTGGTGGCGCAGTGGTTGAGATACCGACGGCCGATGCAGGGGACACGGTTTCATGCCTCGGTCTGGGAGGATCCCACATGCCGACCAGCTCTACATCAAATGCTAAAGGAACTTCTCTAAGTGGGAAACACAAGAGAAGATAAGGACCTACAGAAACAAACCCAAAACAATTAACAAAATGGTAACAGGAATATACATATTGATAATTACCTTAAATGTGAATGGATTAAATGCTCCAATCAAAAGACACAGGCTCACTGAATGGATAAAAAAAACAAGACCCTTATATATGCTGTCTACAAAGACCCACTTCAGACCTACGGATGCATACAGACTGAAAGTGAGGGGATGGAAAAAGATATTCCATGCAAGTGGAAATCAAAAGAAAGCTGGAGTAGCAATACTCATATAAAAGAGGAAATCGACAGTAACATAGTAATAGTGGGGGATTTTAACACCTCACTTACACCAATGGACAGATCATCCAGACAGAAAATTAAAAAGGAAACACAAGCTTTAAATGACACAATAGACCAGATAGATTTAACTGATATTTATAGGACATTCCATCCAAAAGCAGCAGATTACACTTTCTTCTCAAGTGTACATGGAACATTCTCCAGGATAGATCATATCTTGGGTCACAAATCAAGCCTTAGTAAATTTAAGAAAATTGAAATCATAGCAGGCATCTTTTCTGAC
This sequence comes from Physeter macrocephalus, assembly GCF_002837175.3. Classification (NCBI taxonomy): domain Eukaryota; kingdom Metazoa; phylum Chordata; class Mammalia; order Artiodactyla; family Physeteridae; genus Physeter; species Physeter macrocephalus. The sequence goes on along the minus strand of NC_041219.1, from coordinate 12,435,027 downwards.
CACACCGCTATGAGATTAGAAATAAATTACAGGGAAAAAACCGTAAAAAACACAAACACATGGAGGCTAAACAATACGTTACTAAATAACCAAGAGATCACTGAAGAAATCAAAGAGGAAATAAAAAATACCTAGAGACAAATGACAATGAAAACAGGACAATCCAAAACCTATGGGATGCAGCAAAAGCAGTCCTAAGAGGGCAATCCTACCTCAAGAAACAAGAAAAATCTCAAACAATCTAACCTTACACCTAAAGGAACTAGAGAAGGAAGAACAAAGAAAACCCAAAGTTAGTAGACGGAAAGAAATCATAAAGATCAGAGCAGAAATAAATGAAATAGAAACAAGGAAAACAATAGCAAAGATCAATAAAACTAAAAGCTGGTTCTTTGAGAAGTTAAACAAAATTGATAAACCATTAGCCAGACTCATCAAGAAAAAGAGGGAGAGGACTCAAATAAATAAAATTAGAAATGAAAAAGGAGAAATCACAACAGACACTGCAGAAATACGAAGGACTGTAAGAGACTACTACAACTATATGCCAATAAAATGGACAATCACGAAGAAATGGACAAATTATTGGAAAGGTACAATTTTCCAAGACTGAACCGGGAAGATTTACAAAATATAAACAGACCAATTACAAGTAATGAACACACATTTGGAGAAGAGCTAACACTTATCCTTCTCAAACTCTTTCCTAAAAATTGCAGAGGAAGGAATACTCCCAAACTCATTCTACGAGGCCTTGATCACCCTGATACCAAAACCAGACAAAGATACTACAAAAAAAGAAAATTACAGACCAATATTACTGATGAATATAGATGCAAAAATCCTGAACAAAATACTAGCAAACAGAATCCAACAACAAATTAAAAGGATCATACACCATAATCAAGTGGGGTTTATCCCAGGAGTGTAAGGATCCTTCAGTATATGCAAATCAATCAATGTGATACACAAAATTAACAAATTGAAGAATAAAAACCATATGATCATCTCAATAGATGCAGAAAAAGCTTTTGACAAAATTCAACACTCATTTATGATAAAAACTCTCCAGAAAGTGGGCATAGAGGGAACCTACCTCAACATAATAAAGGCCATATATGACAAACCCCCAGCAAACATCATTCTCAATGGTGAAAAACTGAAAGCATTTCCTCTAAGATCAGGAACGAGACAAGGATCTCCACTCTTGCCACTATTATTCAACATAGTTTTGGAAGTCCTAGCCATGGCAATCAGAGAAGAAAAAGAAATAAAAGGAACACAAATTGGAAAAGAAGAAGTAAAAGAAGAAGTAAAACTGTCACTGTTTGCAGATGACAT
>NC_041219.1:12412621-12433311 GCF_002837175.3 Physeter macrocephalus | reverse complement strand
TGCGGTACGCGGGCCTCTCACTGTTGTGGCCTCTCCCGTTGCGGAGCACAGGCTCCGGACGCGCAGGCTCAGCGGCCATGGCTCACGGGCCCAGCCGCGCCGCAGCATGTGGAATCTTCCCGGACTGGGGCACGAACCCGTGTCCCCTGCATCGGCAGGTGGACTCTCAACCACTGCGCCACCAGGGAAGCCCAAAGCAATCTTTTTAAAAAAAAATTTTTTAAATAATTAATTAACTTATTTTTGGCTGTGTTGGGTCTTCATTGCTGCGTGCGCAGGCTTTCTCTAGTTGTGGCAAGCGGAGGCTACTCTTCATTGTGGTGCACAGGCTTCTCATTGTGGTGGCTTCTCTTGTTGCAGAGCATGGGCTCTAGGCACACAGGCTTCAGTAGTTGTGGCACATGGGCTCTAGAGCACAGGCTCAGTACTTGCGGTGCATGGGCTTAGTTGCTCCGTGGTATGTGGGATCTTCCTAGACCAGGGCTGGAACCTGTGTCCCCTGCATTGGCAGGTGCATTCTTACCCACTGTGCCACCAGGGAAGCCCGCCAAAGCAATCTTGAGGGAAAAAAACGGAGCTGGAGGAATCAGACTCCCTGACTTCAGACTATACTACAAAGCTACAGTAATCAAGACAATATGGTACTGGGACCAAAACAGAAATATAAATTTTTTATTGCACAATTTTGCATAGCGTGGTGATTTCAGTAACACATATGTTGCATTAGAGCAGAACTGAATATGCTTTGTTTATAACCATTCCGTCTCTCTACCATGAATCTCCTTTTACCTACTTCTTGCAGTTAAAATATTAGCTCTTGGACAGCTACATGTAAAAAAAGTGAAATTAGAACATTCTTTAACACTATACACAAAAATAAACTCAAAATGGATTAAAGACCTAAATGTAAGACTGGACACTATAAAACTCTTAGAGGAAAACATAGGAAGAACACTCTGACATAAATCACAGGAAGATCTTTTTTGACCCACCTCCTAGAGTAATGGAAATAAAAACAAAAATAAACAAATGGGACCTAATGAAAATAAATGATATTGGAGAGTTGAAACTCCATCTCAGCACTAATTAAAACCACTCTCCTGGGCGTAGGCACAGAGGGAAAAGGAAAGACATCTCAAAAGTTTTCTTCTTGTGGACCAACTAAAATTTCTGTATACTTGTAGAGTTTCTAGTGCAAAGGTGTGATAGAGGGTATCTAGCCACAGAGAGCCGAAATGCCTTCAATATTACTCTTGACAGATAATGTAGCATCCTTCTCTTGAGTATAAACTCCTTAACTTCTAAGTCAGCCAATTCTATTGTTGAACACTAAATCTTAGGATCTGAGGTTTAACAAAAACATGTTAAAAAAAAAAAAACAACCTTCTTTTGCAAATTCCCTCTGAAGCAAGATAAAATGATGATTCTGTGGCTGTTACATCCCCACAAATGCCCTTCAAATATTTAGAGAGTACAATAACAGTCATGCCCGGTTAAACATAGCCTATTCCCTCTGGTCTAAATCTTTTGTATACTCATTTATAATGGTAAATTTCTCAGTTTTATGACATTGGGAAGAATTTCAGGCTATGTCTTATCATTTTAATTAATAAGACTATGAAAGTGATTAACAGCTTTTAAAATAGTTGTCAGCAGAGCTTGGCTTTTTTTTTTGCTTTTTTTTTTTTTAGTAAACTTGCAAAGAAAGAAATGAGAAATATGCAGTGGTGTGTGTGTCATGGGAGAAGAGAGATTCTCACTTTCTCTTCTTTAGTTTTCCCCTTAATCATTAATTACACTGACCAACTACAGAACAACTCCACATGGTGGGTGGGCGCAGGGGAAGAACCACAGACCCCCTGAAAAATGAACACATGAGTTTATTGTACACTGGATTCTCAAAGGAGCCCAAGAATCCAAAAAGGTTAAGAATCCCTGAGGGAAAAAGCCTTCAATAAACCTAAGACTCTAGAATCAAAGGGGTTAAATGTATTAACAGTCACCAAGTTGGTTCAGAGATAGAAATAAAGAGATTTTATTGGACTTTCAACCTCTGTAGACAATGCAAGGTGTTTGTTCAGTTAACTTTTCCAAAAACGACTTCCTGCCAAGCAGTGGGCTGGAACGCTGGCTCACAATAGTCTGCACTTCCCACACAAGCCGCTGAGAAAACCCTGATTTCCGTGGACTGTTTCTGAGTGGTGCCATTATATTACAGTCGAGAAAAGGAGTGGGAGGAAGGAGGGAAACACTGCATTCAATTCTCCTGCAATCTATTTTTAACATGCTTGAGAAGGTTTCGAGCTATTAATGTAATGAGGCTAGATTTAAAAACAAAAAAAAGAGCAGTAGGGCAGCAAAGGCCCACCGTGGAGGGAGTGGTGGCTGATTCCTTAAGGATGCTAGCAGTTATTTTAGTATCACATGGATGTTCACAATACGCACTACCTTACATTTAATTAGAGGAAATCTTGATAAAAAGCAAATGTGTAATATGAATGACTTAGCTTCTCCCCGATTACGTTTTGGTGTTTTATAACTCTCTGCAGTCCATCTACTGAATTCTATGTTTCACAGGCTTATCAGGGGAAATTTCTACAATCCTCCAGCCTGGTATTGCTCTAGGTTCTTTTTTTTATGTAAAAAAAAATAAAATACAAATTTGATCACCATGGCTAGGATTCAAGACAAGTATTGATTGCTAAAACACCAAAAGAACAGCTTAGCTAGTGTAGCATCATTCAAGGTCAAGATGTACCAAATTTTATGACACCATGGTGGCTACACAGTAATGCTCTACTGTTAAACTTCGAAATGACAATGCAATCAACAGCCACCACTTAGTACAAAGTGGAAACCTTAGGTGTATTATTTTTTAATCATTTTTGCAAGTTCTCCCTCTCTTCATTTTCCAGAAGACCAGCTTGTCAGCCTGACTACTAGCGAACTAAGCAGGTATTAATTAAGAAAATTATAATAGTAGTCATAATACCAGCTAGAATTTGTTAAATGCTTGATAGTGATAATATACAATACTGAGCACTTTACAAATGGCATCTCGTTTAATCCTTGTTTCTCCCATTTACAGATGACACAAGTGAGGTTCAGAAAAGTTAGTTACTTGACAAGGCAATACTGCCAGTAAATGGTGAAGGTGAAATTTAAATCAAATTCCATCTTTCTCCAAAGTGCCAAGTTCTTAACCCCTGTGCTATACAACTTTCATCTATAGTTGTGGTCCACCGTGTGACTCTCAAGAAACTTACACCAAGCAAGATAAATCACTTTCTTCTTAGAAAAAGTTACCTGGCACTGAGTCTCAGAATTCACTGCTCAGCCTCTCCAGTCTCCCAGTGGAGGTGAAGATGGGGGAAAAGAGGAGGTAGATGAAAGGAGAAAACATGTCATCCAACGCCTCTCATCCTGCATGGCTGGCATCTTACTTTTCCTTGGTCTTCTCAGTCATGAAGCTAACACTCAACCTATGAGAAGCAGCTTCATGCAATTACTCCAGCTCCTCTAAGTGGAGTTTAGTAATCTGCCAAATACCAAACCATCCTACTAGTATTGTTCCTGCTATGATTATATCGGTGACTGGTACCCTATAGAATAGACAAATGACATTTCTTAACCAGGGGCTATTTATTAGGTTACTTAATGTTCTATGTGTCTTTTATTTTCTTTTATTCTCTTTATTATAAATGAATAAGTGCATAACTTGAACTTGTCTTAAACTTCAGGAATAATTAGAAATGGGAATACTCGGCAACACTTTAGCGTGAAAGAGAGGAGGCTGAAAAGAAAAAATGAAGATTGCCCAGATTCATACAGAGACTTATGGAACAGAATTCTGGGATGTGATTCTCTTACCCAGTCTCGATTCTCAACTCTCAGCTTCTCAACTTTCTCTCCTTGGCCCACTTGCCTTCTGTTTTGAGCCTCCTTCTACCCACAGATCCTTAGGCCACAATATAAGCTAGAACAAAAATTATGCTTACTGATAAATGGACAATTTCAATAATATTAAAGGAAAAAAACCCTGAAATTTCTATGTGTAGTCAAAACAATTTTTTAAAGTTTTTTTGTTTTCATTACATAAATCATATATATTTATTACGGATAATTTAGAAAACAGAGAAAATATAAAGAAAATGAAAACCACCCATATTCATAGAAAGTGGAGATAACCACTATTAATATTTTCTGCACTTCTTTTTGATATTTATTCCCTGTATAAGTTGATGAATTCATTCATTTAACAAAAATTATTGAATAGCTACTATGTATCAGGCAATGTTCTAGGTGTTGAGGACACAGAAATAAAGAAAACAGGCAAAAACTTCTACCTGATGGAACTTATATTCTAGTTGGGGAAGACAGATGATAACGCCCCCCCCCCCCGCAAAATGAGTAAATTATATAGTATATTAGAAGATGGCAAGTGCTGTAGAGGAAAATATAGTGGGGAAGAGGGGTCGGGTGTATTGGACTGGAATGAGGGTTGTCATTTTTAATTAGGGGGTGTCAGTCACTACGAAGGTGACATTCTAGCAAACGTTGAAGGAAGCAAGAGACAAATCCATACATATATCTCACAGAACAACCTCAAACTAACATGGAAAACCAAAATTAGTATTTATTTCTTGCTCAGTTTTGTTGGTGACCTGGGGTAGCTTTGTTGCAGGCGGCAGTCATTGGAGTGGTTCTCCTCTGCATGTCTCTTATCCTTCTCTGAGACCAGGAGACTATCAAAGGTTTTTTCTTTTCATGACAATGGCAGGAGCACAAAAAGGCAAGAGCCACAACTTAAGCATATTTTAAGCATTGGCTTGCACCAGGGATGCAAAGATACCATTTGCCAAAACAACTCATATAGCCAAGCTCAAGGTCAAAGTGGCAAGAGATACTCTCTTACACGGAAAAGTGGAGGTGAAGGAATAAAGTGAATATTTTTAAACAATAATCTAATCTATCATAGTCCTCTCCATTGTTCACAAATAGTCATATTCCTTTCATATGCAAAATAAACTCACTCCCATCTCAAGTCCCCCTCCCAAATCTAATCCATCAGATAACATCAGACTCAAAATCCAGGATCTCACGACCTATTTAAAGTCTAGATGTGCCTCCTCTTTTTCAGAGACCCATGATCTAAATAGACAAACTATCTCCCATATCTCATCCAAAATACAATAATGGAATAAGGATAGGATAACCACAATAAACAATCCCATTTGAAAAAAGGGAAGAATGAGAGGCACCTGTCAATCAATGATCCGTAGCACTTCAGAAAGCCCACAATAAATGTGTTGCCATGTTCTTTTGAAGAAAGAAAATGTTCCTTGATTTGGTCCAAGTTCTGATCCCTGGAAGTCTCTGCCTAGTCCATTATTCTCCAGAACTGTTGACAGAGCCCTCCATGAGTGAGGTGGAGATCCTTCCTTTTCCATTCTTTTCCTTGGCCTTCTCACAAGGACATTGGAAAATATACCATTCTAGAACCCTGAGAAGCCTTCTCAGCCTGCTTCCTGCCACAGAATGTTAAGATGTCATTTTTATAACTCATATTGTCTTAGTCCCTTTTAGTCCAGGCTGAGGTTAGCCCAACACAATATGCTCAAAGACTTTGGGGATATTTCCATGTATTTGATTCTAATCAAGGTCATTTGCCAAAAAGCACATCCACCATTCTTCTTGAGACACATGCCTCTTTCTAGACTCAGTTATAAGTACTTGAGGCACATCAGCTTCTGTAAAGCATACAGTGCAATACAACAATAATTATTTCTCAATTACAAGTTTGCAGGTCATTTGGGGCAGCTCTGCTTCAGCATGTAGTTTCACATTACAGGGAAGCTGGGATAGCTCTGCTCCATGTGTCTTTTATTGTCCTCCTGGGACCAGCAGACTATCCAGAGGTCATGTTTTGCTCATGGCAATGGAAGAGAAGCATGGCCTCCAAGTGCACTCTGGAAGTGAATGAAGGGATGGGAACACAGACATCTAACCTCCTTGGCCCAGATGTGGCACATCCCTTCAGTTCCCATTCCACTTTACCAAACCAGTGATGAGGCACCACATAGCTGCAAAAGGACTGAGACATGCAGTCCCTGGCTGGGAAGCTGCTTCCCAACAACAACACTACACTGTGGAAGGGAAGCTCAAATCTTCAGAACTCAACTGGCCTTTTCTGCCACGATAGAGAAGCATTTCACTATATAGCCTTATGTAAAAGAAAACACGTTAAGAAATATATACAATATAGGGACTTCCCTGGTGGTCCAATAGTTAAGACTTCGCCTTCTAATGCAGGGGGTGCGGGTTCAATCCCTGGTTGGGGAGCTAAGATCCCACATGCCTCGTGGCCAAAAAACCAAAACATAAAACAAAAGCAATATTGTAACAAATTCAATAAAGACTTTAGAAATGGTTCACATCAAAAAAAAACTTTAAAAAAAAGAAAAATATATACAGTATAATGTCATTTCTATGATCTATAGAGAGAGCTCGATGTTGATGTACTTGTAGATCTAGATAAATAGAGAAAAAATCTGGAACTATATATTGACAGTGGTTACTGATGCACAGTGAGATTACAAGTACTTTTACTTTTTCACTTATATACCAAAAAGAAAAATTTATACTTTAAGAAATAAAGTATAATTTTTATAATTAGAAAATAATACGATACTATAAAGTTCAAACAAATTTCTTTTTTACAGCATAGTGATATTTGCCATTTTCACTAAGGATCTGTAGTAAGACATTGTCATTCTTTTTCACTTTTTCTTTCATTCTGGAAAAAAAAGTACCCATTTTTAATTTCTGTAATTTCTTTGAAAAAAAATGATTATGCTTTATTTTTGGTCTGCCACTGAACTTGGTCCTTATTTTGAGAACGCTCACAAAACCCTACATTCCTCTGGGTATGCTGATAGTCAAGGGCATTACCTATCAGCACACAGAAAGAGCAGGGATAAAAGGCTTTTTCCATGCCATTTTAGAAGGAATTATTTCAGGTGGTCTTGGTGTCAAGTTCTATGTCCCAAGAGACAGAAGAGCTTAAGGGGCATAGAAATTAATGTTCCAATTTTTCACCTGTAGTCTATTTTTAATAGATTCATATTGACAAACAGTCGCCGTCATCTTCCATTTGGTCATCTCTACCTACAGAAGGAGACTGAACGTATACTATCCAAACCATTCATTTAAACTGCTTCTCATGAAGGTAATTTGTTAACTACAGTTCGAGAATTTCCTTTATAAATGATTTCTTACCAATATTGAAAATGAAGTCTTCAATTACCAGAAGCTGAAATAAATGATGAATTTAAAAGTTTTATGTCAAGTTTTATTTGCCTAAATCTAATGTTTTAGGCCCCATCTTATTTTTCTGTCACAAAACCCTTGCCAATTATCTCCAATAAGAAGCATACTTTTCAGAGTATTATAAAGTATGGAGGGGCAACGTACAAAACAAATTAGCAGTTCCTTTCTCCAAGAAAGTTAATATCTAATTGGGAAAATAAAGCATATGTAGAAAATTATCTAGAAACTACAATAACAGTATTATCAGTATGGTCACATTCCATGTGATAAAAAAGCATGAAATCTCCCTCATGGAGCTCCCAGTCTCCCTCTGAATTATTCAAAATCCTAGAGGTTTACATGGTACAAAAGAGGATCTGTCTGCCATCTCCTCCCTATTGGAGACATTGTTTCTATCTGCAACATGTGCAATAGCTAATAATGTGGTCTCCAAAGAGAGACTGCCTGGGTCTCAGTCTTTGAATTCTGGTTCTGTCACCTCTCTGGGTAATTTATCACCTCGCTTAGCTTCAGTTACCTAATCTAAAAAATATGTAGTGAGAATTTAATGAATTAATTCTTGTAAAGAGCTTAGAACAGTGTGCATCGTACATAGTAAGTATGCAATGAATGTCAGTTCTTAATAGGCTCCTAGCTTCCACATGGTGTTATTGTTGCAAACTTGTCCTCCAAAGTCTGACAGGTGAAGCTGCCACTCTATGATGGTACACCACTAACTATTACCATGCATGTCATCTCAGTTCTCCAGCATAGGACCATCCTACTTCCTCAGGGCTAAGCTTGGCAAAGGATGACCCCACATGTGGACTCCATAGGGTTGCAGCTTTGACTTATCATCTCTTTAGGGACTACACCCAGCCATCTCACAGAATGACAGCCATCATCCACAGTGCTTGATTGGAATGAATCAGATGGTTACCTCTTCAAAGACCCTAACTACTGCCCCTTTCCCTTCCTATAAGAGATCCATGCAAAGAATTAAGATAACTCTTCTTTTTAATCATAAATTCGTGACACATGAAGGATGTAATTATACACCTGTCATCCTTGGGCAAAAGGTCAAGACCTATTGCACCTGGAGAAAGGGAAGAGAAAAACATTCTTCTGTCCCTCCAGGAAGGGCAGGAAGTCATCTGGGCTCAGATGATTAGTGGTCTCCTACAAATAGGGAAAGGGAAGAATCATTTGAAAATCCTACCCCCAAGGCTCAGAAACACAGTACTTACCTATGACTGAGGCTGAACTAGTACAACAGAGAATACACTGCGTGACTATCCTGAACAACCAAGCCAGCAAGCATTGAGTAAAAAGTAACAGCAGTCCACTGCTGGGAGAAGGACAAGAGATTGGAAAGAGACACTGTCTGAGGCACACGCACAAAGGGAAGACCTAAAGCTGAAGATGGAGCAGATATTGAGAAAAATTCTCCAAAAACCAATTACCACCCTAAGGACATGAAATTTAAACCTGTGATGTGCTGAGGGTCATAATAGCAATAAAACCACACCCCCGCTCAACTCCTGATTAGATTAATTCAATATCCCCTCCCCCTCTACAACCTAGCCCAAAAAAGGTGGACATTTCTAAGCACAAATAATATTAATTTCAGTCTTTACTGTTCTACATTAAATGCCCAACATTGAAATAAAACATACAACACACAAAGAAGCAAGGAAAAGTAACACAATGCCAGAAGACAAAGCAATCAACAGAACCAGGCTCAGATGTAACCCAGATTTGTAATTATCAAAGAATTTAAAATATGATTAATATGTTGAAGGCTCTAGTGGAAAAAATGGACAATATATATAAACAACTGGGGAATTTCAGCAGAAAGATGAAAAAGATAAATCAAATGTAAATGCTAGAAATGAAAAAAAAGAAGGTAACAGAGATGAAGTATGCCCTTAATGGGTTAATCAGTATACTTGAAGCAGCTGAGAAAAGAATTGGTGAAATTAAAGATAGGTCAATAGAAATTACACACACACAAAAAAAAAACCATAAAGAGAAAGAACAGAAGAGAAAATCTAAGAGTTGTGCAATATTAAACAGTCTAACATTTATGTAATTGGAGTCGTAGGAGATGAGAGAGAAAGAGGCAGAAAAAATAAACTATGGACTGGGTGATTATGACGTGTCACTGTCAGTTCAGCAATTGTAACAAATGTACCCTCTAGTAGGGGGTATTCATAATGAAGGAGGCTATGCATGAGTGGGGGCAGGGACTATAAGGGGAATCTCTGTACCGTCCCCTCAATTTTGCTCTGAACCTTAAACTGCTCTAAAAAACGAAGTCTTTATTTTTTTTTATTTTTATTTTATTTTTTTGCTGTACACGGGCCTCTCACTGTTGTGGCCTCTCCCGTTGCGGAGCATAGGCTCTGAACGCGCAGGCTCAGCGGCCATGGTGCACGGGCCCAGCCGCTCCGCAGCATGTGGGATCTTCCCGGACAGGGGCAAAAAACGAAGTCTTAACAAAAAAAAATTTTTTAAGTTCAAGGAGAAATAAACAAATCCACAATTATACTTAAAAACGTCAATCCTTTCTCAGTGGTTTAACAGAATTAGTAAACATATATGAGCAGAGATATCACTAACATCATACTTAATAGTGAAAGACTGAATGCTTTTCCCCTAAGACCGGGAAAAAGACAAGCATATCCACTTCTATCACTCCTATTCAACATAATACTGGAGGTGCCAGGCAGTGCAGTAAGACAAAAGATATAAAAGAGGAAAGAAAAAAAAGGCATACGAGTTGGAAAAGAAGAAACTCTATTTGCAGAAAACATAATTGTCTACGTAGAATATCCCAAGGGATCTACACACACACACACACACACACACACACACACACACACACACACACACACACAATCAACTAGAACTAATAAGTGAGCTTAGCAAGGACACAGGATACAAATTCAATATACAAAAGCAATTGAATTTCTATATAATACCAATGAACAATTGGAAAATTACAATAAATAAATAAATTGCTTGCAAAAATAAACAATGTCTTTTCCCAACTGATCACTCTACTAATTAAAGTAAGAAGCCAGACTAGTACTTAATATTTTAAATATATAGATCAAAAAAGTCTTAGTGTTAAAGTTTGGAAAAGATTACTTTCTCCCTGCATTGTGAATTAAACATTTGAGTTATTTTAGAAATATTAAGCAAACTATTTCCGAAAAAAAAATTTTGTTTCAAACTCAATTTCTTCTACCAGCTAAAGAAATATAAAGTATATTTTGATCTTTACTGTCTCATGTTCAACAATACCTGTATTGATAAATGTTGTTCTTATCTTCATTTTCTACATTTGAAATAGTATAGTAAGAAAATGTTTGTGGAATGGACATTTTAAAAATCATATTTAAGGTGACTTGCCTCAAAAAAATCCACTGCTGTGTTGCCTACTGCATTGTAGACTATGGTGTAGCAGTTATGACAAACCTTTCCCTCCCACGCCCACAGCAGATATCACTAATCACAGCATCTTGGTCCTTTATCCTTTGACTAGGCTTAGAATTCTTCTCAGCACAGCCACCACCTGACAGCCATTCCCAGTCAAACAGAGTCGACACGCAAGTTGAAACCTATTTAACATCCTAGAGTTACACCACCAAGTCCACATTCCTTTGGAAATTAAGGCTCCATAATCGAACACATCCTAACCTGCTTATCTGTCCAGTAAAATTTCCTTTGGTCTTCTCTCTGCCTTTTCCAAATTTGCCTTTCTTCCAGGCCTAGCTCAGTCTCAACATCAACCATAAAGCCTTTCCTCAAATACTTGGGTTTACAATGAGTATTCACTTTTGTGAGCTCCTATCCCACACCTAAGCAATACCACATTTTAATACTAATCTGTCCTACTTTGGGGTCATGAGTTGCGACTTTGACTCCCCAAATTGATAAGTGTCCTGTCCCATGATTACTGTATAGTCTGCCCATCATAAAGCTGAAGGCAATACAGGAACTCAATAGCTACCATAGGTAACTTGTTCTGTTAAAATGGTAATGCCTAATGAAAAGGACCCTGCCGATTGTGTGTAAATAAAGAACTGCTGCTGTTTGATGTTCACTAAACACTATAAATACTTCGGAACAACTTGTTCATATAGTTCTAAATTGTTCATATCATTCTCATTGTGTTCATACACTTCTAAATTTTTTTTCCAAGCTTTCCTGGAATTTCCACGTCTTCCAAATTTCTTCACAAACATCATTTTAGTGGGTGTTCTGCTTCATTATATGCATATTTGGGGGAAAAAAAGATTGGAATGAAGTGAACCAAATTGTTGACAGTGATTAATTTTCAGTGGCAAATTTACTGTGACATTTATTTCCATCTTTGTTTTTTGTCTTTTACAAATTTGCAGCAGTTAGAATGTACTATTTTTATACTTGGAAAAATAAAGGTAATTCAAAAAATACTCTCACTCTTTACTGTATGAGGCTGAGCTTCTTATTGGTAACAGTGTCCCTCCCATACTGGATATTTTTAAGATTATTGAGGTTTCTGCAAAGCTACTATTACTCCTTGTGGTAAGAATAAAGAGAAAGATGATGGTCATTTCACTAAAAGAAATAGAACATCTAGTGCTTTCACAACATACACAGACACACACAGAAACACACACACACAATAGCTTCCTCTTTAAATCTAAAATTAGGGTTTCTCTGTAGGACAATTACAAATCAAGTATATTTTTTAAAGCCCCCTTTAACAAATTATATATGCTGCTTCTTTTCATTTTAAAATTTTTGCCTCTATTCTTTCATTTTACACATTTCTCATCATTTTTTCTCTGCTTACTCTTTGATGGCAGAGAAATATTACAATTAATATCCTAGGCTTATTTTGCCAATATATGGTATTACAGTATGTTTATAGTCTCAGAAATTACGAAAGCAGATATATTTCCCAATCTTTAAATAATACCATGCAGAACTTGGGAAGAGAGAAAGGTAAACAGGTAGGTAGATAGACATCCGACATTAGTTCGCAAGTTTCAGTTAATGAACCTAAAGAAAAGGAATAAAATTAATTTTACCTTGGAAATATATAAAAGGAATATTAATAGAGCTTACTCTTTTGTTCCCATGAAGCTCAGAAATGATTACTCAAATGGCAGTGCATAAATCCTAATTTTAAAAGAGATATCTGTGGCACCTTAAAACATTTTCATAATTTTAGTTCATTCCTATTTTGTGTTAATTTTTCTAATATATTGATAGAAGTTTTGACAAATGGTGATGTCTTTTAAACAATAACAGAAATCAAACAAAAAAAAAGAGCTGAATTTTATTTCAGTACATTGACCACCCCTATATTTACACACATATTTTATATATATATGACCCCTAGGAACTAAGGCCAAATAAGACAACATTGATCTCACTTGCCCAAAGAACTCTTTCCGGTTTAGTCTCTTTGCCTGGTTGTCTGTTCCACAACTGAGTTCATTTAGTTTGTAATTTCTCTGTTCACAGCAGAACCTGCAACTTTTTGAATGACCACAGTAATCCCCTAGAGCCACTGTTTACAATGATTTTTTATACAAATGCTGTCACTTCAGGGAGTTTTCTTCTCAAGTACACTGAACTTTTGACAGTCCATATGGTCTTAATGAATTTCCCAGGTGCTGAACACCAACCAACCTGTATTTTTGGCAGCCTGCAGAGGTACTTAAGCCTGCCTTTGTCATTCTTCCTAATGCTGCTTAAGATGTTTTTTAGAGGAGAAAGTTTGAAGTAGGTGGTGGAAACAATCAAGCTTTGCATGCTTACATTATCAATGCAAAAGTACTGTCAAGGAGAATTCACTTCTGAGAGAAGGAAACAAAGCTGTTCACTTAAAAACTATAGAGAACTATTATTGGAATGCGTGTTTGAAATGTTATTTTATACTTCTAGATTGAGTTTTCTGCCTTTAGTCCACTAGAAAAAGTAGTGTACAATATTTTCTTCACTTAACTTACAAATCTGGGTAAGTTTAGAGTGAGCACAAAATTGGCCCAATTGTCAACCTTGCTTATTATGGAATTCCAAATTAATTTTAGAGTATTCACATATATTTATTGGCTAGCTAAACTGAAATAATGGCTAATCAGTTAATGATACGGATGGACAGATACTATTAAGACCACCTAGAAAGGAAGAAAATATTTTAAAATCTTCAAACTACATCTAGAAGTTAATGTATAGGGCTTCCCTGGTGGCGCGGTGGTTGAGAGTCCGCCTGCCGATGCAGGGGATACGGATTCGTGCCCCGGTTCGGGAAGATCCCACATGCCGCGGAGCGGCCGGGCCCGTGAGCCATGGCCGCTGAGCCTGCGCGTCCGGAGCCTGTGCTCCGCAACGGGAGAGGCCACGACAGTGAGAGGCCCGCGTACCGAAAAAAAAAAAAAAAAAAAGAAGAAGTTAAGGTATAAATCTATCCCTTTTTTCTCTATTTATTAAGCCTCTACTTTACAAATGTTGCCCACAAAACCCCAGGAGGTAGGCATTATGAGTACATTTTATGGAGCAATGACTAGAATCCTTTTTTCTCTAACTCTAAAACCATGCACTTAAGCACTTATGCTATTTTTGCCCAATCTGAAAAATATGTTGGTCATTATAGTGCACATTTTTGGCATTTTTAAAAAATGGCTGCTCAGAAAATGAACCCCCGTCCGTGCTTTGGGTCCAACATTGTGCAAGTCAGTCTTCGCAGGAGACAGCTCGACCTCCCATTGCCAATGCCTAGAAGGCCAGACACCTGTGTTCCCAGACAGCTAGGGTTCAGACTCGTGTTAAGTTCAACATTCTGTTGTCTCAACCTTGGATTTTGAATCTGGCACAAAGATTCGAAGAAGGAGAGAAAGTTTAAAATTCACTTCTAGCTTTGGCAGCATCCAGTACTTAGTTTCCAGGGATGGTATTGACACCAAAACCAAGAATCTAAGAGTCTAGGGGTGATGTCACCAGTGGCACTATTATAAGCAGATCATTCCATGGTGTGATTTGCATGTGTCTGTGGGTGCATTGTCTTGAGCCTAGTTCTGTGCCTCATTCTCCAAAATTTTCATCAATTCTATGATGTCTAGCCAACAAGTATCTTCTCAACTTCAGTTTACCATAACTGGTTTCTGTATCTTACATACTTACAGGTTGGCAGAGCTAAAGGATAATCATCTGCTTACCCCTATACCATGTTATTTCTCTACTCCCTCAGTTTTACCAGCAGTAATTATAGCATTATCCATTACCTCTCTAAAATCCATCCTTCCCTTTTTTGCTCAATTGTAAAAACTCTGATTATTGGCCAGGCAGATGGCCATTCAACCGAAGACAAAATTTCCCAAATTTCCTTACAGCTAGGTTGGCTCATGTAACTAAGTTGTGGCTGGTGTGATGTGAGTGGAAATGATTGGGACAACTTCTACATCATGACAGTAAAGGAAAGAAGCATCCTCTCCACTTCACCTTCTTCCCTCACTGCTGACTAGAAGGCAGACATGGCAGTGAAAGTTGAAGCAGCTATTTCAGACCATAAGACGGATACCACAGGTTGAG
Organism: Physeter macrocephalus; assembly: GCF_002837175.3. Lineage (NCBI taxonomy): Eukaryota > Metazoa > Chordata > Mammalia > Artiodactyla > Physeteridae > Physeter > Physeter macrocephalus. The sequence continues at coordinate 12,418,413 of NC_041219.1, read as the reverse complement.
AAGGCAGAACAACAATGCACGTGTGTGGGTCCTGGATGAAGTGCAGCCTTCAGCCCTGGTCTGCTTACCCTGTACCATTACTCATGAACTTCTTTTTTTTTTTTTTTTAAGTCATTGTTACTTTGGACTTCGTTGCACAGCCAAACTAATGTGGCCACTGGCATTTTCAGCCATATTCTACAACTTCTCACCAGTTATCCTCTACCTTGGCTCTGTTGAAGCTTTCTCATGAGAAGAGAAACACTGCTTCATGTGCCTCCCACTTGAACTTTTTAAAATTCATTTACTTTGATAGCTACTCAGCAGTAACAGAAGTGAGAAGAAATGACAGGGGGATTGCTTGGCCACTTGTGCCACAAGGGCAGAAACAGAAGCCCCAGGGTAGCATGAAGAGGTGTAGCAAATTCTAATGACCATGGAAAGGTCAGGCCTTAGTTTTACATGCTTCTTGAAAAGTGGTATGAGGCCTTTTAGCAGTACTTAAATAACATTGTCGTGCTGGTTTTCATTCTGAGGTTCATGGCACACTACCTAAATAGAAGAACAAATAAAAGAAAACAGCTGTGTTGTGGTTTATGATATTCACATTTGCTATTGACAAAACTGCAGTTGGGGTTATTTTTTTTATTAATCACACCGAACAAAGGTTCCAAAAGTAAGTCTCTCTTTTTCCAATTAAACATAATCTCTATTCCATAAATTAAAATTTAAAAGGTCGAATGCAAAGCACTTATGAAGCTCTTCCTTTCTTTCCTCAGCTTACAGTCTGACCATTTCCATGTGCATAAGATAAGAGGGTTGGGAAACAAGCAGCTTTGCTAAACATTTTGGTATGCGGAGAAACCATTCCGGCACCAATGCTATGGGACTGCAGTAGAGTCCACATACAAATGAAACCCGCCTACTGTAATAAATTACTGCGCACATTACAGCCTTGATCTGACCCAAAATGCTTCAAAATGGGTGTTTTACTATGTCTAAATCTCTGCTTTCTTTGGGGTGAAAAAAAAAGAAAAAAAAAAAAAACGGAATCTTTTCCCATCTGTGGTTCATGTTCTACAACTAAGGGGAATAAAAAGAAACTATTTCCGTGCCGTTGCAAGAATGTAAAAGTTTACTGCTTCCAGGAAGTCGGATCAAGTCATTAGTAATTATAAGCACTAAAATTACTATCACTGTTAATTTTATTTACCCACCCAAAATTCTAGAACACTTTTAAGTACAGTTGAAATTGTCATTAAAAAAGACATATGCACACACATTACATATCATAAAGTCATCTTCTTGAACCATTATCAATTTCCTTCCATACGTACTAGAAATCCAAGAGATTTGATAACTTCTTCCCTCTGTTCTGATACTTATCAGGACAAGTGTCTCTTAATAGTATGAAGAGGACCAGCTAAGAGCTCAGCTGCCAAAGATAATTGTTTTAAAGTCCTTGTAATATCAGCCTAAGGCAGTCTACAAGATGAGCAAAGTGATTAATCACAGACCTGTGAACATAGGTAAGCAAACCACAGCCAAATGGATAATGTTTCACAAAGAATGTGTAATCTTTGGAAGCTGGGGTTTCTTCTACCACACACATTCCATAATGGCTATAAATTCCTTTACCACTAAATACCCACTGAGCTCTGAGCCAAGAGAAGGAATGAAATCTTGTCTATACAATGTCAAGCTAGCCAACTGCTTCAGTTTATTTCAGAGTAGATACTCAATAATTATGAACCACGGTCTTTGAAGTAAAATGAAATTGTCCAGGGAGACAAGAGAAGAGGGTCCTAGGATGCAGCCATAAGGAGCTTCAGCATTTAAAGATTAGGAAGAGAAGGTGAAATCTTCAAAGAAAAATGAGAAGTAGCCAAAGGTGATTAAAAAAAAAGTCAGAGGGTCTCATAGAAATGAGGGGGAAAGCATGTTTATCAAGGAGTTGATAAAACATACCAAAACCTAAAAAGAGTTCAAGGAAGGTGGAACTGAATATTGTCCTTTGAAGTCTTTAGGTCCTTGGTGGTCTTGACAAGAGCCAATCAATGAAATGGTGTGAGTGGAAGTAAATGATGCTCAAATGAAGACTCCAGGGGAGATAAGGTGGTCTGGCTGTGAAGAGGAGAGGCCTGCTGGGGCAACAGCTGGAAGGTCTTAGAGGACCCCAGGAAGACTTTTTTAAGATAGAAGAGACTAGAGTATGTTCAAATGCCTGCGATCCATGAATGGGTGGCAAATGTGGAATCCTGAGCACAGCCTTCTCAACTTTCAAAGCATAGAAAACTATCCCTACTTCTCAGGAACCCTTTCTGATACTCTAAGATAGGTGATGTACCCAGAGAAAAATGTCTGCAGAACTCTACTAAACCATTTATCATGTTGAAATTATTGGTTTACTTGTTATTGCACTCACTAAAATAGAATGCACTTCAGGGCAGGGATTACTTATCTACTCCCATGCCTGACGTGTTCAATTCACTAGTCAAACGAGAAAGTCTAACCCATGAGTAAAATAAGTTCTATTTAATTGTTAAACACAAATGTCCAATTCTCCTCATTTTCAAAAAATAGTCTGGCCAGAGAAAGACCATGAACTTTTTAAAAGGCTTAGATAAAGAGATTTCTAATCTAGACTTGAACTTAACTTTTTTAAATGTGTTAGAACAGATAAAGCTACACAGACTGTAAGATTTCCTCTCTATCCTGTAAGTACTACATTTTATGCACTTTTGTATCCTCCACTGAGTCCAGCAAGGCACTAAACATAAAGTAAGAGGTTCAATAAATATTTTTTATATAAATTTATTTATTTTTGGTTGCATTGGGTCTTCGTTGCTGCACGCAGGCTCTCTCTAGTTGTGTCAAGCTGGGGCTTCTCTTCGTTGCGGTGCACCTGCTTCTCATTGCAGTGGCTTCTCTTGTTGCAGAGCATGGGCTCTAGGTGCGTGGGCTTCAGTAGTTGTGGCACACAGGCTCAGGAGTTGTGCCTCACGCTCTAGAGTGAGGGTTCAGTAGTTGTGGTGCACGGGCCTAGCTGCTCCGTGGCATGTGGGATCTTCCCGGACCAGGGCTTGAACCCGAGTCCCCTGCATTTGCAGTCGGATTCTTAACTACTGCGCCACTAGGGAAGCCCCAATAAACATTTATTGATTGATCTTTCTTTTACCTTCATGAAATTTTGTATATACAAAGCAAAAACACTGCCACTGAATGCTGTGGTAAAACAGCAATTTCTCTTTGGTGTTGGTCAAACAGCTTGTGTCTCCCATCAATTTGACAAAAGAGAGTTCACACAAAACAGCAGGTAAATGAATCACGGTGAATAAGACCATCCATTTGCCACATAAAATAGATGTATTTGTCTCTCTGCAATACGCAGCCTTTTTTAGCGGTCAGGTGATTGAATTGCCAGCTTAAGTTCTAATTGTTTAAATTTGTTGTGTTGGAAATTTATAATAAAGTTAATCTACTCTCAGGAACACCTCTGATGGGCAGAGGAGTTGTATAGCAGCATAAAAATAAGATCTTTCCTAGTAAGAAACATTTACACGGTGACCAATCCATTGTTCTCTAGGATGAATCAGTATGGGACATTTTCCTTCTATGCAAAATACAGTCATTTTATTTTGTTGCTTCTGTTCCTTCTACCTCAGGCACAGATGCAGTAAGAAAGCTAAAAAGTCACAAAAACAGCTAGAACTCATGTGTTCTGACATTCAACCTTGCTTGACTAAAGAAACCCAGCAAAGGATGTTATTTCCAGTCCCAGTACATAAGAAAAGTGTCACTAAATGCACATTTCTGTGGCAGAGGTCACTGATTCACCTATAGGTGTGTTTTCAGAAGTAAAATAATTTCTTCTGGAAGAAAAAAATTTTAATTGGAACATTTTAAGCTGTGAATTCAGGAGAATACTTGGTTAAAAACATGGGCCCTATCATTAGGTGAAAGATATTTTTAGGTCTGGGGCAGAGGGAAACCCTTCTCTCAGTCATTCTGGCACAGCTGGGGACCCAAAGAAAGTTGAGAACTACATTCTTATTTCAAGCTATAAAATAAGCTGCTGTGCTGGACTAGGGCATTCAAAGTCTATGTGACTTCTGGGAAAGATAACTACATAAGCACATGCATCTAGCTCTCCTTCTAAAATCCTAATGAAGTGACCAATGGAATATTTATTTTTAACATCTTTATTGGAGTATAATTGCTTTACAATGGTGTGTTAGTTTCTGCTGTATAAAAAAGTGAATCAGTTATACATATACATATATCCCCATATCTCCTCCCTCTTGCATCTCCCTCCCACCATCCCTAACCCACCCCTCTGGGTGGACACAAAGCACCGAGCTGATCTCTCTGTGCTATGCAGCTGCTTCCCACTAGCTATCTGTTTTACATTTGGTAGTGTATATATGTCCATGTCACTCGCTCACTGCGTCTCAGCCTGCCCTTCCCCCTCCCCACGTCCTCAGGTCCATTCTCTATGTCTGTGTCTTTATTCCTGTCCTGCCCCTAGGTTCTTCAGAACCATTTTTTTTGTTGTGTGGTTTTTTTTGAGATTCCATATATATGTTAGCATACAGAATTTTTTTCCTCTTTCTGACTTACTTCACTCTGTATGAGAGCCTCTAGGTCCATCCACCTCACTACATATAACTCAATTTCGTTTCTTTTTATGGATGAGTAATGTTCCATTGTATATATGTGCCATATCTTCTTTATTCATTCATCGGTTGATGGACACTTAGGTTGCTTCCATGTCCTGGCTATTGTAAATACAGCTGCAATGAACATTGTAGTACAAGACTCTTTGAATTATGGTTTTCTCAGGGTATATGCCCAGTAGTGGGATAGCTGGGTAGTATGGTAGTTCTATATTTAGTTATTTAAGGAACCTCCATACTGTTCTCCATAGTGGCTATATCAATTTACATTCCCACCAAAAGTGCAAGAGGGTTCCCTTTTCTCCACACCCTCTACAGCATTTATTGTTTGTAGATTTTTTTACGATGGCCATTCTGACCGTGTGAGGTGATACCTCATTGTACTTTTGATTTGCATTTCTCTAATGATTAGTGATCCTGAGCATCCTTTCATGTGTTTCTGGCAATCTGTATATCTTCTTTGGAGAAATGTCTATTTAGGTCTTCTGCCCATTTTTGGATTGGGTTGTTTGTTTTTTTGATACTGAGCTGCATGAGCTGCTTGTAAATTTTGAAGATTAATCCTTTGTCAGTTGCTTCATTTGCAAATACTTTCTCCCATTCTGAGGGTGGACTTTTCGTCTTGTTTATGGTTTCCTTTGCTGTGCAAAAGCTTTGAAGTTTCATTAGGTCCCATTTGTTTATTTTTGTTCCTACTTCCATTTCTCTAGGAGGTGGGTCAAAGAGGATCTTGCTGTGATTTATGTCACAAAGTGTTCTGCCTATGTTTTCCACTAAGAGTTTTATAGTGTCTGGCCTTACATTTAGGTCTTTAATCCATTTTGAGTTTATTTTTGTATATGGTGTTAGGAAGTGTTCTAATTTCATTCTTTACATGTAGCTGTCCAGTTTTCGAAGCACCACTTATTGAAGAGGCTGTCTTTTCTTCACTGTATATTCTTGCCTCCTTTATCAAAAATAAGGTGACCATATGTGCGTGGGTTTATCTCTGGGCTTTCTATCCTGTTGAATTGATCTATGTTTGTTTTTGTGCCAGCTCCATACTGTCTTGATTACTGTAGCTTTGCAGTATAGTCTGAAGTCAGGGAACCTGATTCCTCCAGCTCCGTTTTTCTTTCTCAAGACTGCTTTGGCTAT
>NC_041219.1:12411903-12412574 GCF_002837175.3 Physeter macrocephalus | reverse complement strand
TTTTCTTTCTCAAGATTGCTTTGGCTATTTGGGGTCTTTTGTGTTTCCATACAAATTGTGAAATTTTTTGTTCTAATTCTGTGAAAAATGCCATTGGTAGTTTGATAAGGATTGCATTGAATCTGTAGATTGCTTTGGGTAGTAGAGTCATTTTCACAATGCTGATTCTTCCAATCCAAGAACATGGTATGTCTCTCCATCTGTTTGTATCATCTTTAATGTATTTCATCAGTGTCTTATAGTTCTCTGTATACAGGTTTTTTTCTCCTTAGGTAAGTTTATTCTTCGGTATTTTATTCTTTTTGTTGCAATGGTAAATGGGAGTGTTTCCTTAATTTCTCTTTCAGATTTTTTGTCGTTAGTGTATAGGAATGAAAGAGATTTCTGTGCATTAATTTTATATCCTGCAACTTTACCAAATTCATTGATTAGCTCTAGTAGTTTTCTGGTAGCATCTTTGGGATCCTCTATGTATAGTATCATGTCATTTGCAAACAGTGACAATTTTATTCCTTCTTTTCCAATTAGCATAATCTTTATTTTTTAACATCTTTATTGGAGTATAATTGTTTTACAATGGTGTGCTAGTTTCTGCTTTACAACAAAGTGAATCAGTTATACATATACATATGTTCCCATATCTCTTCCCTCGTGCCTTCTTTTCCAATTTG
>NC_041219.1:12409727-12411804 GCF_002837175.3 Physeter macrocephalus | reverse complement strand
TTTTATTTCTTTTTCTTCTCTGATTGCTGTGGCTAAAACTTCCAAAGCTATGTTGAATAATGGTGGTGAGAGTGGGCAACCTTGTCTTTTCCTGATCTTAGTGGAAATGGTTTCAGTTTTTCACCATTGCGAACGATGTTGGCTGTGGGTTTCTCATACATGGCCTTTATTATGTTGAGGTATGTTCCCTCTATGCCTACTTTCTGGAGGGGTTTTATAATAAATGGCTGTTGAATTTTGTCAAAAGCTTTTTCTGCATCTATTGAGATGATCATATGGTTTTTCTCCTTCAACTTGTTAATATGGTGTATCACATTGATTGATTTGCGTATATTGAAGAATCCTTGGGATTCTTCCTGGGATAAACCCCACTTGATCATGGTGTATGATCCCTTTAATGTGCTGTTCGATTTTGTTTGCCATTGTTTTGTTGAGGATTTTTGCATCTAGGTTCATCAGTGATAAATGGCCTGTAGTTTTCTTTCTTTGTGACAACTTTGTCTGGTTTGGGTATCAGGGTGATGGTGGCCTCATAGAATGAGTTTGGGAGTGTTCCTCCCTCTGCTATATTTTGGAAGAGTTTGAGAAGGACAGGTGTTAGCTTTTCTCTAAATGTTTGATAGAATTCACCTGTGAGGCCATCTGGTCCTGGGCTTTTGTTTGTTGGAAGATTTTTAATCACAGCTTCAATTTCAGTGCTTGTGATTGGTCTGTTCATATTTTCTATTTATTCCTGGTTCAGTCTCGGACTTCCCTCTCAGAACTGCTTTTGCTACATCCCATATGTTTTGGGTCATCGTGTTTTCATTGTCATTTGTTTCTAGGTATTTTTTGATTTCCTCTTTACTTCATCTGATCTCTTGGTTATTTAGTAGTGTATTGTTTAACCTCCATGTGTTTGTATTTATAACAAATATTTTTCTTGTAATTGATATCTGGTCTCATAGCGTTGTGGTCGGAAATGGTACTTAATACGATTTCAATTTTCTTAAATTTACCAAGGCTTGATTTGTGACCCAAGATATGATCTATTCTGGAGAATGTTCCATGAGTACTTGAGAAGAAAGGGTATTGTTGTTTTTGGATGGAATGTCCTAAAAATATCAATTAAGTCCATCTTGTTTAATGTATCAAAGCTTGTGTTTCCTTATTTATTTTCATTTTGGATGATCTGTCCATTGGTGAAAGTGGGGTGTTAAAGTCCCCTACTATGATGTTTCCTTATTTATTTTCATTTTGGATGATCTGTCCATTGGTGAAAGTGGGGTGTTAAAGTCCCCTACTATGATTGTGTTACTGTTAATTTTCCTTTTATGGCTGTTAGCATTTGCCTTAAGTATTGAGGTGCTCCTATGCTGGGTGCATAAATATGTACAATGGTTCTATCTTCTTCTTGGATCGATCCCTTGATCATTATGTAGTGTCCTTGTCTCTTGTAATAGTCTTTATTTTAAAGTCTATTTTGTCTGATAGGAGAATTTCTATTCCAGCTTTCCTTTGATTTCCACTTGCATGGAATACCTTTTTCCATCCCCTCACTTTCAGTCTGTATGTGTCCCTAGGTCTGAAGTGGGTCTCTTGTAGACAGCATATATATGGGTCTTGTTTGTGTATCCATCCAGACAGTCTATGTCTTTTGGTTGGAGAATTTAATCCATTTACATTTAAGGTAGTTATCGATATGTGTGCTCCTAGTACCATTTTCTTAATTGTCTTGGGTTTGTTATTGTAGGTCTTTTCCTTATGTTGTGTTTCCTGCCTAGAGAAGTTCCTTTCGCATTTGTTGTAAAGCTGGTTTGGTCGGGCTGAATTCTCTTAGCTTCTGCTTGTCTGTTAAGGTTTTAATTTCTCTGTCAAAAATGAATGAGGGGGCTTCCCTGGTGGCGCAGTGGTTGCGCGTCCGCCTGCCGATGCAGGGGAACCGGGTTCGCGCCCCGGTCTGGGAGGCTCCCACATGCCGCAGAGCGGCTGGGCCCGTGAGCCATGGCCAATGAGCCTGCGCGTCCGGAGCCTGTGCTCCGCAGCGGGAGAGGCCACAACAGAGGGAGGCCCGCATACCACAAAAAAAAAAAAAAAA
>NC_041219.1:12407242-12409496 GCF_002837175.3 Physeter macrocephalus | reverse complement strand
AAAAAAAAAAAAAAAAAAAAAAAAAAAAACTGAATGAGATCCCTGTTGTGTAGAGTAATCTTGGTTGTAGGTTTTTCTCTTTCATCACTTTAAATATGTACTGTCACTCCCTTCTGGCTTGCAGAGTTTCTGCTGAAAGATCAGCTGTTAACTGTATGGGAATTCCCTTGTATATTATTTGTTGCTTTTCCCTTGCTGCTTTTAATACTATTTCTTTGTATTTAATTTTTGATAGTTTGATTAATCTGTGTCTTGGCATGTTTCTCCTTGGATTTATCCTATATGGGACTCTCTGTGCTTCCTGGACTTGACTGACTATATCCTTTCCCAAATTAGGGAAGTTTTCATCTATAATCTCTTCAAATATTTTCTCAGTCCCTTTTTTCTTTCCTCTTCTTCTTCTGGGACCCCTATAATGCAAATGTTGGTGCGTTGAATGTTGTCCCAGAGGTCTCTGAGACTGTCCTCAATTCTTTTCATTCTTTTTCCTTTATTCTGCTCTGCAGTAGTTATTTCCACTATTTTATCTTCCAGGTCACTTATCCATTCTTCTGCCTCAGTTATTTTGCTATTGATTCCTTCTAGAGAATTTTAAATTTCATTTATTGTGTTATTCATCGTTTGTTTGTTCTTTAGTTCTTCTAGGTCCTTGTTAAACGTTTCTTGTATTTTCTCCATTCTATTTCCAAGATTCTGAATCATCTTTACTATCATTACTCTGAATTCTTTTTCAGGTAGACTTCCTATTTCCTATTCATTTGTTTGGTTTGGTGGGTTTTTACCTTGCTCCTTCATCTGCTGTGTATTTCTCTGTGTTCTCATTTTGCTTAACTTACTGTGTTTGGGGTCTCCTTCCTGCACGCTGCAGCTTCATAGTTCCCATTGTTTTTGGTGTCTGCCCCCAGTGGCTAAGGTTGATTCAGTGGGTTGTGGAGGTCTCCTGGTGGAGGGGACTGGTGTCTGTGTTCTGTTGTATGAGGCTGGATCTTGTCTTTCTGGTGGGCAGGACTGCATCTGGTGGTGTGTTTTGGGTTGTCTGTGAACTTATTATGACTTTAGGAAGACTCTCTGCTAATGGGTGGGGTTGTGTTCCTGTCTTGCTAGTTGTTTGGCATAGGGTTTCCAGCACTGTAGCTTGCTGGTCGTTGAGTGGAGCTGGGTCTCAGTGATGGAGATCTCTGAGAGAGCTTTTGCCGTTTGATATTACGTGCGGCCGGGAGGTCTCTGGTGGACCAATGTCCTGAACTTGGCTCTCCCACCTCAGAGGTTCAGGCCTGACACCCGGCTGGAGCACCAAGACTCTGTCAGCCACCCAGCTGGTCTTTCTAAAACCTGGCCGCCTGCAGCAGCCTGACCAGTGGAATATTCAAATTGGAAATGTTGCCTTAGCACTGGGTGCTAGAGGAGATCTCCATCACTCCATATCAGAAAAAGAAAAGTATGGACAGCTCCTGTGGCAATCAAAATATTGGGTAATAAGTAAGGGTATATTTCAACCACACTTATTAACTATAGGGAACATCCAGAGACAAGGGCAGAAAACATGACCATGGGTAGATTTCTTCTGTCTCCTGTTACAGACTAACAGCACAGGACCACACGGCCAACAATGGAAGGTTCCATGGTTTGCTTCTAGCACAGGTAGAACCAAAGCAGTCATGGAAGTAGTCATATGAAATATGGGAAACAACTAATTCATAATATTGCACAAAGACATAGCTCTGTGCCATGATGTCCCCAAGACCCAGCTCCCTCTTTGACCCTCTCATACTGGTAATTTACTGTGGTATTTTTGTTGATTTGGTTGTTTGCTTCTTCCCTACCTCCTTCTGTCTAGACTTGAAGGAACTCTGCAGAACATTTTGGGAGAACAGGAAGCATACCGATTTCAATTACTACCCACTCAACTCCTACAAAGGTTGGCAAGCATAGATAACCTTCTGGGAGTAAAAGAAAACTAAAAAATCATGAGACCTAAAAATTTTAAGAGTATAAGTGAAGGGAAGCACTTAGAAAAATGACACATCCATTGACTCAACAGGTATTTTTTAAGCATCTAGCATGTGCCAGACACTGTGCTAGCTGAAAAACGAAAACAAAACAGCCCAGACATCTTCCTTCTTTTTTTTTTTTTTTTTTTTTTTTTTTGCGGTACGTGGGCCTCTCACTGTTGTGGCCTCTCCCGTTGCAGAGCACAGGCTCCGGACATGCAGGCTCAGCGGTCATGGCTCACGGACCTAGCCGCTCTGCGGCA
>NC_041219.1:12403050-12407193 GCF_002837175.3 Physeter macrocephalus | reverse complement strand
CTCACGGACCTAGCCGCACTGCGGCATGTGGGATCTTCCCGGACCGGGTCCCCTGCATCGGCAGGTGGACTCTCAACCACTGCGCCAGGGAAGCCCCATCTTCCTTCTTTTGAGGAAGTAGCTGGCTACCTCAAATATTGATTTACTACCAGGATCAAATAAGCCTTTAGAAAATGTCTAATCCGTGCGTCAGCAAGATTTAAGGGACCACTGAGTTGATAGGGCAGTAAGAGGACAAATCTAAGACTAAAAACTCATTGAAAAATGAAAGCAGAGTCACTAAATTAAAGCCACAATGGAGGCAGTTAAAAACAGAAAATCAAACCACTGTAAGATAAATATGAGAAATTCACCCAGAACTCCCATGAAAGCCCTAAAAAATGTAAACTATGAGAGAAAATAGCTGAGAGAGAGAGAGAGAGAAAGAGAGAGAGATCCTGGTGCTTCAACCTGTGGTTCATAGGAATTCCAGAATTCCAGAAAGAAAGACAGAAAATAACCAAAATAATAATAGCAGAAAACTTTGCTCATATAAGGCTTTACTTCTTTGTGAAATTGACAAGGTATTTCTAATATTCACATATGAAAATTCTAAGCTTCTAAAAAAGCCCAAAACTTGAAAAAGAACCAAGTTGAGGATTAACATTATCTGATTACAAGACTTCCTATAAAGCTACAGTATTCAAGATAGTACTGTATTGCCATAAAAATAGACAAATACTGTAATGTATTGGGACAGACTGAGGAGTACAGAATGGACTCACTCTTACATGTTCTAAAGACTTCTGACAAAGGGAAAAAAATCAATTCAATGGGGGGGAAGGAAAGTCTTTTCAACAAATAGCGGAGAAACAATTGGCTATTCATATGGAGAATCTTGATCTTTACCTGCCATAGCATACAAAAATTCAATTCAAAATAGAGTGCAGGACCAAATTTATAAGCTAAAATTATAAAGCTTCTAGAAGAAAACACAGAAGAATATTTTCACAAGTATAGTTGAGGTAAGGAAATTATTTTTTACAAAGCAATAACCATAAAAGAAAAAATTGAAAAATTAGACTTTATCAAAATGTAAAACTACTGCTCATCAAAAGACCCCATTATGTAAATGAATAGGCAAACCATAGACTGGGAGAAAATATTCACAGTACTAATATATAACAAGGTATGTATATCCAGAATATATAAGAAATTCCCACAATTCAAAATAAAAAGACAAACAATACAATAAAAATGGGCAAAAGACTTAGACAACTCACAACTGAGAAACACAAATGGCAATGAGAAAGAGAATTTTGTGCAATACCATCAGACATTAGGTAAACGCAAAATTAAACCAAACAAGTACATACTACAAATTATAATGGATAAAATAAAACAATACTGACCATCCCAAACTGAGGATGTGAAACAACTAGAATTCTCATACATTTCTGATGATGGTGTAAAATGGTACAACTGTTTCTGAAAATAGTTTGGCAGTTTCTAACAGTGTTAAAAATCTACCTATTCCACTGCCCATATATTTTTCCCAGAGAAATAAAAATGTATGTCCATAGAAGACTTGCATAAGAATGTTCATAGAAGTTTACTTCATAATACCCCCAAACTGATAACAACCCAAATATTTAGCAACAGATTTTTGTATTTCACTCTATGTAAATTTTGCATCAATAAAAATAAAATTAAAAGGAAGAAAGTCCTGAGTCTGAAAATTCATAATGTGCTTCATGTCCTAAGAAAACCTAATCAACAAAATCATAGTTAGTATAATTTTCAATTTACAAAATAAGGAAGAGTCAGATGGCCCAAAATGGAATAAAATCAAGTTGCATACAGTTTTCTTTCAGTAACACTCAACCATAGAACACTATGTAACAGTACCTTTACCATTACAAATTAAAGGGTAATGGTGTCAGAATTCAGTACCTGGCAAAGTTGTCATTAATGTGTGAAGTCAACTAAAAGACAATCTCAGCTATGGAAGGACTAAGGAAATATACCAGCCACCTAAATATTCTTCCAGAAAAAATCTAACCCAGTGCAAAACAATGGGGTGAGAACATGAAGCCAAGGATTAATTAAGAAAAATGTCATAGAAGAAAAAACCTCACATTAAAGTTAAAATACACCTAAATACCAGTAATTGTTTTAGGTATACACACAAAGCTGATCACCAAATACAATGTTTTCAAGTAAAAGGGATAATTTACAACAGGAGACAGAAAGCAAGAGTCTAGGTTTATAACATCAACTTAAATTAACAACAATCAGGAAGAAATTTGGATAGGAATCCAAATCACTGTAGGAAATAAAACAACCAGTACAAAAAAATTAGATTTTTTTTTTTAAAAAGGCAAGAAACAACACATATGCAGGTGGAGAAAATGTGACCAAAAAAAGGAAAATGACCTACAGTCCTTTATTGAAGAGATTCTAAAAAGGATTGAGTAGCTGGTATATACAGAAAAATGTGAGAGGCAATTCTATTGCATAGGAGAAACAGAAAATCATGCTGATATCCTATTTACCACTTCCATGTAGTATAAACGAGCTTCTTTCACTGTGGAGCGGAGGCTTTCATGTCCCTCATGAGGCTGACCCTCGAAGACTGTGACTTTGACTCTTCAATCTCAGTTTCGATATCTTTTTTCCTGCCTTTACTTCATAAAATCTCAACTCATATCTCACTCCCAGAGGACCTAGCCTTCTATTGGTTGCAGACTGTGGTACAGAGGAAAGAGAATGGGACGCTGGGAGTCAAGGAAATCAGAATTTCAGTCCACGACCCGGTCATTTCCTGGCTTACCCTAACATATATGTATTTTTTCTGAGTCCAATTTTCTCTTTCATAAAATTAAAATAATATACCCCTCACAAAGGTATTGTGAAAATTGAGTGATACCTGAGTATCAATCATAAATATGGTGATTAATGAGAAAATGTGTTAACTGAAAATGTTTTGAAAGATTAACTTTGGGACATTTGCCTTTCAACTAGAGTTTTGATGTGTATCAAGAAGTGTGCTAAGGGATTTCATATAAATTAAATCATTTCATTTAATTACTCAAAAAGCAATGCATTTCTAAAGGCAGAACTTCAGTTTGTGAGTGAGTCCTAAAACTTGGGCCAGTTTATGACATTTCTATGTCCTCTTGATAATTAAGAAGATATCAAGAATCTAGAAATGAGAATTTAGAATTCAGCTCCTTGGAAACTTATATTTTTGTAAAACCATGTGTCATGGAATTGAAGTCTTGAGAGCTGTCCAAAGAGCGTAATTATTATATATGAAAGCAAACCCCAAAGAATATTTATCTGTGGATAGAATTCAGCTGCACCTAAGGGAAATAAAAGATGTAAAGATATTCTTCACTTCTGCTCTGCTGAAACTTCTCTACCAATCTTTAGCAGAATGATACAGCTTAGGAACAACCTAGTGAGTGGGTTTTTTCAAGTGTTTTGCTCATACAGCTCAAGAGAGGAGATTGTAAAAAAAACTCTCTTGCAGTTAGAAGTAAAGTGGATCAAAGGATCCTGAAAGAAGTCACAATATCCCCACACTAACTGGACTTCGAGAAGCTCCTTCACTTGAATTTACACCCTTATGTTAACATTTAAAGTTAGACAATATTTAGAAAAGATTCAACCTTCCATTGTCCCAATTCCCAAAAGTTAATTAAGTAAGGCTCCAAGAGTGTGCCTGGGTCAAAGTGTTGAAAACCCCCCTTTGATCACAGTAACATCTCTCTTCAGTTTCATGCTTTTTAAAATACATTTGAGCTCTTGCCGTTTCCAGCATTTGTGATCCATTAAAATCTCTGTCTCACTGTTCTTAGTTTGCTCCTAGGTAAAAAAGGAATTGTAATACCTGTACTACTCACCTCACTGACTTATTTGGGAAGATCATAAAAGATAATATAAATGAAAGCACTTGAAAGTAACCCACTGCAGCAAATTGCAAAAATGTCTCCAATTTCTTCCTTCCTTGTAGCCATTACTCTTTGCTATGTATACTTGCATCTTCTCCCATCAAGAAGTACATTTTCGGGCTTCCCTGGTGGCGCAGTGGTTGAGAGTCCGCCTGCCGATGCAGGGAACACGGGTTCGTGCCCCGGTCCGGGAAGATCCCACATGTCA
>NC_041219.1:12376711-12402873 GCF_002837175.3 Physeter macrocephalus | reverse complement strand
ACGTGCCGCGGAGAGGCTGGGCCCGTGAGCCATGGCTGCTGAGCCTGCGCGTCCGGAGCCTGTGCTCCGCAACGGGAGAGGCCACGACAGTGAGAGGCCCGCGTACCAAAAAAAAAAAAAAAAAGTACATTTTCCCACCTCTAGAATCTAGACTGACCTTTCGGCTTGCCCTGACCAATAGAAGTGTCAGAAATCCTATTGTAACAGTTATGACCTACCTAGGCCTCAATAGACCCTGCAATAGTATGATGCGGGGTGGGGGTGGGGGGCTGGGAATGGTAGTTATGGTCCCCATGAGCCTGGTCAGCTGAGAGCAGCTAGCCCAGATCTTCAGAGCTCCCTGGTCAACTCAGACTCACGAGCCCTACATGGTCTACAGAGCTGATGACAGGCCAACTCTAGAAGTTTTTGCTTATGCTTTTTTTTTTTTAATGGTGATTGGCATCTTTAAGGGGTTAAATATGAGTCTGTAGAGGATAAGACACAGAACAATCCATGGGACAGAATCTGGCCTAATTCATTAACTTACAGACCTTTGAAGTCTTCTTGTTAACCTCCCATGTAATTCTTCCCAGACATATCCTCCTGCCCTTAACAATTTGTTGCAAACTCAAATTATCTTCTTTGGGAATGAGTTCTTTCCACCAAAGCACCTGAACTTCACCTGAGAGCAAGGGTTCCAGATAAAGACTTAACCTGTACTTTTTTTTTTGAAGTGTCAGAAAACTCTTGTAACCATAGAGAAACACATATCCCTCCTACAAGGGGAGAGTAAATGAGCTTTTGTGTGGTTTCTAATGTCTGTGTTTTTTCTAATAAACAGATCTATTGTTAGGGAAGAGAAATAGGATGAGCATTGTTTATAAGTTAAGGATTGATTGGGAGTGGCACAGTGGTACCCAGGGAGGAAGATAGAAAGAAGGAAAGGGGGTGATGCTCTGTGTCTGAGAGAGAGCATATAACTGAGCCCAGTTCTGGGATCCATCTAAGGTGTAAAATGTGTCATGGGCAGGTCTGCCATGAACATGATGCTGCCATGATGCCAGCTCAGACCAGCCTAGAGGACCCATCCTAGCACCCTAGTTTAGAAGAGGTGACTCACCCAGTCAGGCATCTACTCTTCCCTTACACTGATTCTCTGGTCACCCTCCTCTAGCAAACCCCATCATCATCTTTCAGCCCTGGAGACTTTGCTACTCCCCAGCTACACTCCTGGACAACTAAGAGGAAGGAAGGGAGGTTCCATCAGAGCTGCTCTCCACTTATCAGAAGGTGAGAAAGTCCAGGACCTTGGGACCAGACTCAGGTCATTGATGAACTCTAAACCAAGGGTAGAGGGTAATGAAAACCATGACTATACTCTTACAAATGGACACTGGGAAGTACTACTCCCTCCGCCAACCTCCATAAAGACCTACAGGCCATTCCAGGCAGTGTTGAATCCTATGTCAAACACAACTTACACTCAGTCTGGTCTCCCCATATCATATTCAATCCTTCCAGATGACAGGCTTTAAAATACTTGATAGCAGCCACCATGCCCCCTCTGTCTTCTTTCCTCTGGGCTAAGTTTCCCTTGATCCTTCAATTAGAAAATAAGTATGCCTGAGTGGAGCCATTTGAACAAAATTCCCAGCAGCCTCACTGAAGCAGGGAACCCCGTCTGTAACCATCAGTGTAAACATTAAGTAGGGAAATCCCTCGGATACTGTCTACAAGACAGCCATCAACACAGTGGGCCCTGTTAAACAAAGTCATTGGAGTGATGAGAATTATACAAATTAAAAAGCTACTCCCAAGTGAACAAAAGATTATTTTGTTTTGCCAGTGAACCGTCTGGCATTGTTCAAAATGGTTTCCTAGGCACTGGTCTTAATACCCATGAAACTGTAAGCTCTCTGAGGACAGACCCAGCATTTCCTATCACTTCCCTGTGACTATCCTGCCCAGACGTGGACAAACAGTTTTCACTTAGTACATCCTCAATGAGATGTTTGTGAATTGAATGTATGCTTTTTCTCCATTCCATCATCTTTAAAGCCAGAGGACAGAGGTGTCTACCAAAGACTGCACTGAGGTATACATTTGTGCTAAGAAACTGGCATGCTGAATGGTGGGACTCCAAGATGGAATAAATTCACTTTTATGCAGAACAACCCAATGCACATACTTCCACATGGCCCTAATGAAACTATACCTTGTATCTGATTAACACTGGAATTATAGACCTGAAAATGTGAAAGAACTTTAATTGAAGAGAGTCTCAGAATCTTGTTTTCCAAAAGGATCTACATAATCAACAGGATAACATTTTTTCCAGTTTTAATAAAAAATAATTGACCTACATCACTGTTTAAGGCGTACAATATGATGGTTTAATT
This sequence comes from Physeter macrocephalus, assembly GCF_002837175.3. Taxonomy (NCBI): domain Eukaryota; kingdom Metazoa; phylum Chordata; class Mammalia; order Artiodactyla; family Physeteridae; genus Physeter; species Physeter macrocephalus. Next base: position 12,400,492 of record NC_041219.1, on the reverse strand, counting down.
TATATACATGATGTATAACAGTAGGTTCAGCAAAAATTCATCTTCTCATACAGACACAGTAAAAAGGAAAGAAGAAAAGAAAACGGGAAAAATGTCTCCTTATGAAGAGAACTCAGGATTTACTCTCTTAACTTTCCTATATGTCATACAACAGTGTTAGCTGTAGTCATTGTGTTGTACATTACATCCCTAGTACTTATTTATCTTATAACTGGAACTTTGCACCCTTTGACCACCTTCCTCCAATTCCCCCTCCCCCAATCCTCCACCTCTGGTAACCACTTTTTTGTTCCCTTTTTTTTTTTTTTTTTTAGATTCCACATGTAAGTGAAATCATATATGTCTTTCTCTGTATGACTTATTTCACTTAGCATAATGCTTTCAAGATTCATCCATGCCACAAATGGTAGGATCTCCTAGCTTTTTATGGCTGAATAATATTCCTCTGTGTGTGTGTGTGTGTGTGTCAGTGTGTATACCACAACTTCTTTATCCATTCATCCATCAATGGACACCTAGGTTTTCTCCATGTTTGGCTACTGTAAATAACGCTGCTATTAATATGGGGATGCAGCTTTTTATTTTATTTATTTATATTTTCTTGGCCATGCCACATGGCATGTGGAATCTTAGTTCCCTAACCAGGGATCAAACCCACACGCCTTGCATTGGAAGCGCAGAGTCTTAACCACTGGACCTCCAGGGAAGTCCCTGCAGCTATCTTCTTAGGTTAGTCTTTTCATTTCCTTTGGATAAAATCCTAGAAGTGGAAATGCTGAAGCATATGTCAGTTCTATTTTTAATTTTTTGAGGTTATTCCATATTGTTTTCCATAGTGTCTATGCCAATTTACAATTGCACCAACAGTGAACAAGCATTTCCTTTCCTCCACATCCATACCAGCATTTGTTATCTCTTGTCTTTTTTCTTTAATTAATTAATTTTTGGCTGCGTTGGGTCTTCTTTGCTGCGCGCGGGCTTTCTCTAGTTGTGGTGAGCAGGGGCTACTCTTTGTTGCAGTGCACGGGCTTCTCATTGCGGTGGCTTCTCTTGTTGCAGAGCACAGGCTCTAGGCACGTGGGCTTCAGTAGTTGTCGAGTGCAGGCTCAGTAACTGTGGCACACTGGCTTAGCTGCTCCGCGGCATGTGGGATATTCCCAGACCAGTGCTTGAACCCATGTTCCCTGCATTGGCAGGTGGATTCTTAACCACTGCGCCACCAGGGAAGTCCTCATCTTTTTGATGATTGCCCTCTGACAGGCATGAGGTGTTATCTTGTGGTTTTAATTTGCATTTCCCTAAAAACTAGTGATGCTGAGCATATTTTCATGTACTTGTTGGCCTTTCGTATATCTTCTTCAGAAAAATGTCTATTCAGATCTTTTGCCCATTTTTTAATTGGGTTATTTGGTTTTTCTGCTATTAAGTTGTATGAGTTCTTTGTATGTTTTGGATATTACCCCCTATCTGATATATGGTTTGCAAATATTTTTCCCATTCCATAGGCTGTCTTTTCACTTTGTTGATGGTTTCTTTTGCTGTGCGGAAGCTTTTAAGTTTGATGTAATCCCACTTGTTTATTTTTTATTTTGTTGCTTGTGTTTTAGGTGTCATATCTGAAAAATCATTATAGAGACCCCTGTCAAGGAGCTTTGTGCCTATGTTTTCTTCTAGGAGTTTTATGTATTACATTTAAGTCTTTAATCCATTTCAAGTTCATTTTTGTGAGTGGTATAATGTATGGGTCCAGTTTCATTCTTTTACATGTGAATATCCAATTATCCCAGTACCATCAATCAAAGAGACTGTCTTTTCTCCCCTGAGTATTCTTGGCTCTCTTGTCAAACATTAGTTGACTGTATATGCTTAAGTTTATTTCTGGACTCTCAATTCTGTTCCATTGGTCTAGTTGTCTGTTTTTAAGCCAGTCCCATACTGTTCTGATGACTATAGCTTAATAGTATAACTTGAAGTGTGATACCTCCTGCCTTGTTCTTCTTTCTCAGAATTTCTTTGGCTATTCCAGATCTTTTGTGGTTCCATATAAATTGTAGGAGTGTTTTTTCTACTCCTGTGAAAAATGCCTTTAGAATCTCGACAGGGATTTCATTGAATATATAGATGGCTTTTGCTAGTACTGACATTTTAACAATATTAATTCTTCTAATCCATGAATACAGGATATCTTTCCATTTTCATTTGTGTCTTCTTCAATTACTTTCATCAATGTCTTGTAGTTTTCAGTATGAGATATTTCACCTCCTTACTTAAATTTATTCCTAATTATTTTTTGATGCTTTTGTAAATGGGATCAATTTTTGTATTTCCTTTTCAGAAATTTTTTTGTTTTTGTATAGAAATGTTAACAATTTTTGTATGTTAACTTCGTATCTTACAATTTTGCTGAATCCAGTGATTAGATCTAATAGTTTTTTGGTTGAGACTTTAGGACTTTCTATACACAAAATCATGTCATCTGCAGAGAACATTTTAATTCTTCTTTTCCAATTCTGATACCTTTTTATTTATTTTCCTTGCCTGATTGTTCTAGCTAGGACTTCCAATACTATGTTGAACAAGGGTGGTGAGAGTGGGCACTTGTCTTTGTTCCTGATCTTAGAGGAAAAGCTTTCAACCTTTCACCATTGAGTATGATGTTAGCTGTGGGCATGTCATTATCACCTCTATTATGTTGAGATATTTTCTTTCTATGCCTAATATGAATGGGATAACATTTTCAGAGAAATCTGACATGGCTTTAACAAAAAATGAGGATGAAACAGTTTGAATAATTTCAAATGTAGTTACCTATCATAAAACCAATTTAATCATGTGTATCTTTATTTATTTATTCAATACATATTTATTTAATACTTGCTATATGCCAAAGAACTAGCCTGAAACCCTGAATAAGATTAGTCAGCTACTGCTAACTATTGCTAATTTAATTAGTCAGTTATTGGTGCAATAATTCTGCATAAGAAAAATAAACTCGAAATCTCAGTTGCTTAAACAGCATTTATGTAATTTTCTTGATCACAGATCTGCACATCATTAAGGGTTCAACTGGGCTTGAATCCAGGTTGTATTGAGTTCTGGTTTACACCAAGTGTTTTCATTCTGAGACCAGGAGCTACTCATAGTATGAGCTTCACACAGAGGACTGCAGGAGGGACCAGTGGAAACACACCATGCCTCTCAAGGACAATTCTAGAAACAGTTATGTCTACCTACTTTCCCTTGGTCAAAGAAAAGCATATGGCCAAGTCCAACATCAGTGCAATAAGGAAATAAAATCTGCCTGCTCTAGTGGGAGGAGCTAAAAGGTTACATGGCAAAAGATATGGATATAAAATTTTTTATACAAGAAGCAACAAAAGAATTAAGAAAAAATAATCCAATCTACCATGAAGGCATGACTGAGTGCTCATGGAGCTCAAGTAAGAGGTGAAAAATTTTTAAACAAATAATTATTAAGTTCAGTGGGAATTCACTATGTAATTTTAATGGAATTACATATACTGAAAATATTTTAGGATGATATTTGCTTGCGAGAACAAGGGGCAGGAAGGTAAGCAGGGAGACTAGTTAGGAGCCATACAGCTAATGATGGCTTGGGCTATGATGAAACCAGAGATGATGAAGAGGAGTGGACAGAGTAAGGGTAACCTTTAGTGGACTTGGTTAGTCATTATTAGATATTGTGGGTGGGGAAGAGGCATGTTTGAAGAACCCCACTTGAGTTTCGGGCTTGAATATCAAAGGAAATGGTGCTGAAATGGGGAAATATGAAAGGGAGAGTGTCATAGTCTTCATGGTGAATCTCTTCAATTCATTCCTTTATTCCTACAATTGATTAATCTAAGCCAGTAGTTCTAAACAAGGCATGCTCTTCTCCAACATCTTACCCCCCACTGCCCCAGGGTGGGGGGTCTTAGAAAAATGTGAGGTTGGGGAAGTTTGGGCTTTTCCTAGTGACTGAGAAGTGTTACTAGTGTTTTTCATTTAGCATTCCAGAATGGTAAACACCCTGAGATGCATGGGTCAGGCTCACAAAACAAAGATTTGAATTGTCCTGTCCTGCCTGAAGCACCAATACACCCTGTTGAGAAATCCTGGCCTAGGCCTGTTATGATAATCCCATTCCATGCACTAATAATTGGGTTAGGAATAGACCTGGGGCTCTGTCCCAACCAGCTTTATATGAAGAGAAATGTTCTAGAGACCTTCCATGAAAGGTTCCTTCCCCATAGGAGAGAGACAAAGGAAGAAACGGTCTTTCTTCCCTCTGAACACTGTTTGGATGTGATGCCTAGAACTTCTGCGGACATCTTATGAACAAGAGGGAGGACAATCTGAGGACAGAGACAGTGAGGATAAAAGAACAAAATTGTGAAAGGAAATAGGACCTTGGCAACTTCTCTGAGCTGCTGAATCAAACAATCCCAGCTCCCCACCCTCAATCATGATGTTAGATAATACGTCTCCTTATAGCTTAACTCAGCTTGAGTTGGATTTTTTTTGTTACTTGAGTAAGAAAGCATCCTAAATAACAGAGGAAGGAAACAGGTTTAGCAGTAAAAAAAAATTGAGTCCCATTATGTGAGAGAGTGGGATATGTGAGTCCAGACCTTTCAGTATGTGGGTTTGGAGTGTATAAGCAGGACTGAACCTACCCTTGGTATCAACACTGGAAGACTACATGTAATGAGTGTGTGTGTGTATATATATATATATATATATATATAAAAAATGGAAAGTGCAGCAAACCAGACCTTCATAGTTTATACCATTAAAGATGGCAAACCTAAGATCACTGGGCATTTTGATGAATTATTCTGGCCTTTTCCTACAGTGTAGGCAAGATAATTACTCATCTCAAAGTCATGAAGCCATACATTTATTTATGTCCTCTGGTTGTTCCATGGATACTTGGTTGCTTCTCCCCAACTAAATCATAATCTGCTAAAATTATTTATTCCATATCCACCACAGCATCAAATAAAATGCAAGGCACTCAACAGGTACTAAACAAGTGTTCAATGCATTAAAATTGTTCAAAACATCTGTTGCATTTTTATAGTTGTTAGATAAAGAATAATTTTGTGGACTATATCATGTGCCTTTACCCAAAGGCTGCAAACTGGAGACCCACAGGTATGTAATTGTGTGGCTTAATGTTTCAAAAAGTTTGAATTATGTAGTCACCAATATTTAAAAATTGGGAGATTTCACATTAAAATCTGGATGTTTGGCTTCAGTTGATGATCTGACAACAGTGGTCCCATTTTCTTTCCTATCAATGAACTAGAGCTGAGAAAAGGGCACTGCCCACCATCGCCCATTTCCAATAGCTAATTTCACTCACATTTGAGTGAGTGCCCCTTACTTAATCTCTCTGGGATCAGGGCTTACTTCTGTACTATCAATGGGTTGAACCAAGTGACCTTTCTCTGTACTATCAATGGGTTGAACCAAGTGATCTTTCTAACACTGTGTGCATCTAAAAGGCTGTTTTTACAATAATACAGTAAATTAGTGAAAATCAGATTGTTTTTCCCTTCCTGTCCATCTCTCCTGAGTATTTAGCCACAATACTGCCTGTCCCTAGTTCTAGCCTACATGTACTGCCTGATGAAAAGAGAAGAGTCAGAATTGTTCTCTTCAGCCTCCATATGGTTTAGTTAAAGATAAAGCTACATTTTTCCCTGTTTACCACAAGAGAGCGCCTTCCATTAGTAAGGTGAAAAGCTAATAAACCGGGTAAAAGCCAGACAATGCTCTCTACTGAAATGACTCAACCGGCAAGAAGACAGACAGACTCGTCCCTCCATCTTAATACTGAAAGAAAGAGAAATAGCTTTAAAATATTTTTTTTTTACCTGTGTGTTGATCCATTCAAAACAAAAATTTAATTACTTATAAGTCAAAATAAATGCAATAATATTTACTATTAGATTAATAATAGATAGCTCAACTGGATACTGTGAACTTTATTTATGACCCCCTATTTTCTTTTTCGATGAAGGAGTATTACCAATTTTCAATCCCATTGAGATACCCTAAGAACGCATTTTCCAGCTCTTGTGCCATCCTGCTGTTCTATTCACTCTGTCGAACTAACAGTCCTCCCTCATTTAATCCATTTGAAAGACACACAAAGAGGTGAGATGTCAGGATTTCAGTTTATTTTCCCTTTTCACCTAAGGTTTACTAAAATAAAATGAAGCCATGGTCCATAGGTATATTAAGCAGAACTGTAAATTTTTGTACAGGGGTACCTAGGGCTACCCTCTTCCTAACTCTGGAAACCATGTATCTGAAAGCCTCTTCTGCAAAACACTATATTTAAAGGCTTTGTACTGACACCTAGTAGATGATACTAATGTAAAAAAGCAAGATTTGGTGTTTCTAATTGAAGAGAAAATAGGAAGCCAACACTCCCGAGAACAATGAGTTAGACAAATACCCTTCAGGTCATTTATGTCAACCAAGGCAAAAAAATGTAGGGAAGGAGAAATGTAAATCAGTTGCTCAGACGGTCATGGAAACACTGTGACTGTTAAGGTTAGCTTATAAGGATGAAAAACAAGATCACCACTCCATTTGTCTTCAAAAATGTCTTTTGCTCTCTTGAACATATAATATCCTGATGCTTTTACTGCACAAATACAATGCACTCTTTTTTATCCTCGCTCAACAATGTGCCTAAACAGAGTGTGCAATTAGACAAGCGGCAATAAGCAGTAATAGAGAGAATGATCTTTTATTCATTCAAAATGTTAAAGAAAAGATGACTAAGTTTTAAGATTATGTTGACTTGAAAATTTTTTTCAGCTATGAAAGAATGTATTTAAAATAGAGAGTGCATTTAAAAGTTTTCAAATGTTATTATACCAAGGAGCGATTATACAAAACAAGTCTCAACTTCCATATATAAAGAGAGATACCTTTTACTAAGATATTTGGAAAAGATGCTTTAGCTTCTACATTGTCTAAACACTGCAGCTAGTATGTGATGTAATTCATGAGCATAACATTATCCGGAATAAGCCTTCATTCACTATTCTGTATTCCACTTATGCCCTCCCTTGAAGAGACAATAGAATGTCCAATAAAGCTTGAATCAATAGAATAAGACAAATTAGCCCTCGTGAAATGCCTGCTTGTCATTGTCTCAGACATACATTTAATGCTTCAGAATGCTTACTTTATTTACATTTTGATAAATTCCCTCCACAGTCATATTTTCTACCATCTTGGGCCAGTTCTGCATGTTTTTTAAGCTTTAAGAATAGAATTTGAATCCCATTATTCCAAATTGATTATTTCAATCTTTTCTATGTGTATTGGAAGACTATAAGTACCTACTCTGAGTATAAATAAAGTATACATTACTGATGTAATCTAGAATATAGGAATGGAGTCCATTATTATAACTTTATTCTGGAGCGATGTAAGTGTTCAAATTAAAAATTTGTCCTATGAATTCTTTGGTTTAGAAATTTCTAAATGTGAAATTGAGTGATTTAATGATATTAAATGTAGATAAGCGACAACAATTTTAAAATTCTTAGGGAGCACGTTCAAAACCAGGGTTATATAATTATAAGAAGATAGAGAACAAACCCATAACTGTTAAGGTCTTCTGGATTAATAAATATATGATATAAGTCAAATACTTAAGAGCGTTCAACCTTATTTTAAAAATAAAATATGGTGAAACATTTAAACTTATTCAAAGAATTCCCTGTGCTGGCTACTTAATACTTTTATCTCTTCATACATTCATTCATTCATTCAATGTTTATTGAACCCTTACTGAATGCTAGGACCTGATAGAAGTTTAAAAAATACTAATTGAATGACATTTTCCATAATCATAAAGTGTATACACACACACACACAGTTCTTATGTTCCTGTATCTGTTCATAAAAAATATAAAACATGTATTGATCTAATTAGCCAGCTGTGGATGTAAGCAGGATAACAGCGTATGGCTTAGCACTTTCGCTACCTAGAGAGAAAGCTTTGGAGCTGCCATCTCCCTGGGGGAGACGCTGTCACATAAGCCTTTCTGGGAGGGATTAAGAAAGCCAGAGCAGCTGGGACCCATTTTCAAATATAAAACTGGCAAGAAAGGCTTTATGTGAATGACTAAAATGCTAAGTTCAAATAAGCTGGAAGAACCTAAGAAGGGGTTGTCTTGGTGTTAAACCAAAGAAAATTGATTAGATCACAAAATAGGCAGGTTTAACTTCTGATTCTGTAAGCCTAGGAAAACGAAAAACAACTATCTGCACCCTTATTTATCAGTCTTCTTGCATATTATAGTCAGAAGAAGATAAGAATTGAAGGTTATATAAGAAATGCAACAGGCTGAACTTAAATAATCAGTACTATGATTTGGGTTAAAATCTTTCACTTTCCAAAATTTTAGATAACTTCTGGTACATCCCATTTTTGAAATTTAAAAGATGAGGAGCTTTTTGCTAAGACAAGGTAGAATTTGCCACTTTCTATTCCTTTGTCATCTCCTCCGGGGAGTAGCCCTTCACTGGTTAAGTGGTACTTTTTCTTGAGCATCTTTATACACAAGAAGAGTTTAATGTCAACTTAAAATAGGTTTTTATGTTATATTCTTAGATATTAAAGTATTTTGGCCCTTTGTTTAAATTTGAATTACAGTTAAATGAGATGTAAAAGTCCTAGGAGTTTAGAGTGGGGTCAAATTAAAGTGAAAATAATGAGACAATCCTATTATACTTCCTGTCTCTCTATAATCGAGTGACGATAGTGATGATTATTAGGTTTCTAGATATTCGGAAACACAGCACCTATGAAACAGCACTTTAATGTTTCTGAAGGGTCAATTTCTTAAAACAAATATAGAAACCCAGCAAATATCACAAGCACTTTCCACCATCACATTGCAGAAGTGTATCAAATTAGTAAAAATAAAGAGAAAAATAAAGAGAAACAGTACACTACTTAATAGTTGATAGCCAGAAATGTTTGTTCATGAACGCTTTGCTGATTTTTGTTATATACAGCCTCTTACTGAGCCTGGCTCGAGATTCCACATGGTATGAATACCATAGAACTACAGGTATCATTTAAATGTCACAACTTCAGGTTCTGAATAAAAAGCCATTTCTAAATTACACACATTTCAGTTACTTAGAGAAATGATCATTCCATTGTTTTTTGATGGTAGTAACATGTAATTCTCATATTCTCTAAATTTTTCTTCTGCTAAGAAACCAAAGAAACATTCCCATTCCTGAAGGAAGTGGAATTATTGGTGTTGGGGGGCATTCTAGAAAACCTACTCTTTCATCCTTTCCCCTATGGGTTCTGATGAACTAGAAAAACAATTAAGGGAGACTAAATGCGGATCAAAAACAACTACTGAATGGATTTAGCACTCTCTGGTATTGGCTACATTAGAGTACTAGTAAAGCTCCCTAATACTTGTCCCACTCTTTCCCCTAATTTAGATCTTGGAGTCTATCTTGGGAAAGGTTGAAACTACTGAGCTCTCTTAGCCAAACACCCATGTGGAGCATCATGGACTATAATATCCCCTGTGGCAAGTCAGAGACAGGGATGCGTGGTGACTTCACCCACTGATTACCATGAGCCAATGAATGACTTCCTGACCCCATCTCACCAATCAATATGTCATATTGAAAGAAATCAGCGAGTGACATAGAGAAAATCAGGACATTTTGCCTTCAATACTGCCCTCCTTTCAGGGTTTAGGGTGCAGGCTTCTCAAGAAAATCAAAGAAAAGATGACTAAGTATTCCCCCCAAAGCTAATTTTGTGAAAATTTATCATAATGCTTTCATGTTACTTGTGTTCTTAAAAAAAAAAAAAAAAGAAAGAAATTCTATTGTTTTGCCACAGTACTTTCCAAAATTAACAGATTACACAAGATCATTTGGCCATTTTCTCTCTTCCGCAGTGAAAGTCACTAACAATTATGATAGCATGAGCCATCTGTTCTATTGACTCGATAGAAAGTCATCATAGGATGTGCAAATTTTATCATGTATATCACTTCAGGTGTGCATCTGAGTATTTGTCTGGTGAGAACCCTTGTTCGTTTAATGGCAGCTGAGATGATCCTGAGGAATACTGGCCTACATAGAAACACTGGAGGAAGCTTTCTTCCAAGGTTCCTTCGTGCATGGATTCACCCGCCACATGCCAGTCAGTGTTCAAAGCACTGGAGCAACAGGCAAGGCCCTGTTCTCATAGCCTTTCATTCTGGAAGGTGGTTATAGTCAATAAGCAAAAGAAATACATAAGCAAGATAAGTTTATGTAGTGATGAGTATAGAGGAAAACACTAAATCCACTTGATGTAATAGCAGAAATCAACTGGAGACAGGATAAGGGGAGGAATTTGGAGTAAGTAACCAAGAAAGGCTCTCTAAGGAGAAACCATTTGGGCTGAGAACTAAATTGAAAGGAGCCAGACAGACCCGAAAGGGAGCACATTAAAGGTCCTAAGACACCAAGGTCCAGAAATGAGAAGCTACAATTTCAAAGACCAGCCTATTTTATTCCAAGAAAATTGCTCTATAAGATGTTACCATACAGTCAAACAGCTTACTGCTTTGTAAATAACACATGGTAAACCCGTGGGAAATGGCAGACAACTAATGATGAATCCTGTGGTGCTGATCTGTGATGAGGGATGAATGAGTGAACACATACCCACTGCCTACTAAATACCAGACTCTGATAATGGTTGTTTTATACTCTGTTCCCTGTGAACAAATACATCCATCGTTCATTCAGCGAATTTGTATCGAGTCCTCTGTGTGCCAGGCACTGTACATGGCATTTGATTCAATTGTGAACCTGACACAGTACTCCCAACAGGGCACTTGCGCTCGACTGAGGGAAGCTGGCAATTAAACAAGCAATTGTGATATAGCTTGATCAGTGCCATCAAATGAGTAAAACAGGTACTACAGGTGCACAGAGAGTTGCTCTTAGGCTACTTGGGGAAGAAGGTCAAGAAAGTCTTCCTAGATGAAGTGACACTTAAACAAGGTTTTACAGATGTGCTGGATATAGCCCAGCCGGGTGCCTAGAGAACAAAAGAGGTTAGGGAATTATAAGTTCTTCTCCAGGTCTGGAGCCATAGAAGGTAAGAAAAATTGTTGAGATAAGACTGTAGGATCAGCAGTGGCAGATCAAACAGAGCCCTATATGCTGAGCTAAGGCTTTATGTGGAGGCAAGAGGGAACCACTAAAGAGCTTTAAGCAGGCGATTGACACGACAGACTTGTGGGTTTAAAAAAAAAAAAATCTCTCTAGCTTCAATGTGGAGATTCCAAGCTGGGGAGGAAGAAAAGCAGGTTGAACACAAAGTGAACATAACCCATTCAAGTAGTATGCTATGAAAACTTGAAAGCCTCCATTGAGCCCGATTTCTGCTCAAATCTCACAGTGCATTGCTTTAAATGAGCTTAATCCCTACTTATAAACTTCGCTCACATTTTTAATACCCAGGTGGTGAATTTAATCACTTGAGGTTGCGCTGTATTACTGACTTCATGTATTTTGAAATGTGCATTTTTCACTGAGTCAGCACGGCCATATCGTTTAGCTCAGGAAAACGTGTCAGTCCTTTGCCCCTCAAAACTTCCATTAACACTCATGGCATCAGATTTTTCTAGGTGATGTAAAATTAAATCGTGACTCTTTGCAATGTATTCTAATCAGCAACTCCATTAATTGTTTTCAAACGGTAATCAACTTGGCTCCAAATGAACAGTTTCATATTCAGCTTGCTCCATGAATTCTATGAATGCATTTACCATTACAAGTTATAATTATATTACTTTCAGAAGTCATTTACAGCAATTGAACAAACTAAGAAAAATTTTAAAAATCTCATGTGACAGTGTAATTAAACAATATGAGCTGCAAGACTCTACTTCATATTAAAAAATTTAGTTATGATGTATTTTCTGAGAAATGATATTTTTGGAACAAATATAGACATTGTTCAGGTTAAGACTTTATGACTTTAAATTATGGAGCACCAAGCAAAATGATCTGATAACACACTATATTTTGTTATATACTAAATCAAATACACCTCGAACAAAAAGAAATCTTCTCTTTTAATAGGGAGGCAGGTGGAAATGTCTACAGCAGAAAGACTGCTTGGGAAAAGCTAATTATAATTTTACAGCACCTGCTATGTGCCAGGTACTGCACTACGGACTTTATGTATTTTGACCTATGTCATCTATTTCATCTGAAGAGATAGAAGAACACATCTTCCTCAAATCAGAATCCTTCAATTTCAGGTAGTTAGGTAGCTTATAAAAGAGACCACAACATTATTTCAATTATCCACTGCTACATAACATACCACCCCCAAACTTTAGGAGCTTAAAAGAGCAACCACCATTCATTATCTTTCATTATTCTGTGTGCTGACCAGGCAGTTCCGCCGCTGTGGGGATGGCTGGGGCACTGGGTCAGCTGGAAGGTCTACAGTGGCCTTGCTCACACGGCAGGGAGTTGCTGCTGGCTGCTTGCTGGGAGCTCAGAAAGGAGTGTTGGCCAGAGGCCTTGATTCTTCTCTATGGAGGCCTCTCTACATGGTTGCTTAGACTTCCTCACAGTATAGAAATTGTGTTTCAGGAAAGGGAATTCAAAGAGCGAGCATTCCAAGAATAGAAACCCACCATGCAACACTTTGGGGGTAGGTAGTATAATGCCCCCTACAAAGATACCCATGCTCTACTCCTCAAAACCTGTGAATATGTTATCTTACATGGCAAAAGAGACTGTGCAGATGTGATTAAGTTAAGATGAGATGGAAGATTAGCCTCGGTTATCCAAATGGTCCTAATGTAATCACAAGAGTCCTTATAAGAAGGAGGCAAGAGTAAGGGAAATTTGATAATGTTATACTGATGGCTTTGAAAATGGAGGAAGGGGCCACAAGCCAAGGAATGCAGGGAGCCTCTAGTGCTGGACAAGGCAAGGAAATAGATTCTCTCCTAGAGCCTCCAGAAGGAATGTGGTCCTGCTGACACCTTGAGATTTTTGGCCCAGTGAGACTTCTGACCTACAAAATTATAAGACAATAAGTCTGTTTTAAGCCAGTAAATTTGCGTAATTTGTTAAAAAATCGATAGGAATACATTTGTCAAGCCTCTGTTATTATTCCCTTTGTTAATATCCTGTGGCTAAAGCCCAGAGTCACTGGACTAAATTCACGGAGGCGTGATTCATTCTAACAGTCCACTATGAAGTAACAATCCAACACAATTACCGTTGCCTTCCAAATACTTTATTTTTTTCCTCTTGCTTTACTGTTTTAAACTTTAAACACAGATAAAACTCCAAGTCATCACATAAAATGACATAGTCGAAGTCATTCAATCACTATGCTTTCATTGTTTATTTTGAATCTTCTATTTAAAGGCAAGAATATGTCATACCACAGGGACTGCAGATATAATAGCGTCCTAAGTGAACTGGTATGATTCTTTCTTTTTCTTTTTTTTAACTGGTATGATTCTGAATCCTCATGAACTTGTTCTTGAAATGAATGTGTGTAGATGGGTCCACAGATGCCCGAGACCAACTGTACAACTGGGAGTCAATGTCCATGTAGGATACAAAATTTACTAAGTGATAATTAACAAAAAGGTGCTAATTTCCAAATATTTTCTGATTTAGTTTTCTGTTGCTACTGTAACGAAGTACCACAAACTTGGTGACTTAACGCAACACAACTCTATTATCTCAGTTTCTGTAGGGCGTAAGTCTCACATGGGGTTTGCCAAGCTAAAATCAAGGTGTTGGCAGGGCTGCACTCCTTACCTAGAGGTCTGGGGAAGAATCCAGTTCCGAGCTCATTCTTGTTGTTGGCCGGGTTCAGTTCCTAGGGGTTCTAAGACTAAGGTCCCCATTTCCCTATAGGCTGTCAACCAGGGGCGGTCCTTAGCTCTGAAAGCATCTCTTCAGTCATCACATGTGACCCCTTAGATCTCAGAATGACTGACAGTGCATAGATCCTTCTCACACTTGGCATTCTCTGGCTTTTCCTTCTGCTGCATCTTCCTCTAGCTGGAGAAAGTTCTCTGCTTTTAAGGGATCATGTGATTAAACTGGGCCCACCCATGATCATCTCCCTATCTTAATATCTATAACCTGAATTACCTCTGCAAAGCTCTTCTTTGCCATGTAACATAACATATTCACAGGTTCCAGAGATTAGGGCACAGACGTCTTCAAGGTCATTATTCTGCCTACCACAGTTCTCAGCAACCAGAATCTTCATGGCAAAGAGAAGTTAGAAATTCAGCACTGATCTAGTCTGTGCTGTCTAGGAATAAGCCCTCAAAGGCACAATTAGCACAGACAAACTCATCATTCTGTTCGCTGGCTCTGACAGCATGTCCAGCAGACAATTTATGTGAGATGTTACTCCTCCAAAATTAGTCACAGTTGGGTATTTCATAACCAGCTCTGCTCCATCGTTAAAGGCCAAGGCTTCTCAGAAGAGCGACAATCCTATTTTTTGCAATAACCTCATAAACTGCCCTCCATGACAACTCAAAAATCAACTGATTAAAAATGATCTCACGATATCATACGGTGGACTATGTACCGATGGTTGCATCTTCACACCCCTCTTTACTCTCCAAGGATTTTGTACCTTTTGTTCAGTATTCTGAATCTACTAATAGCTTCTTTATTGATAAAAGCAATGTAATTAGAGCATCTGGGGTGAATGTGGTTATCCTATGTTATAAACATCAGAAATGCCTCTTATTTATAGATACATAGATACATAGAATGTCTCTTACATACAAAAAGGGATCGGTAGGTAGAGGCAATAACTACATTTTCAAAAATCCAAACGCCTACTGATTCATCTCAAAATATTAATTTTTTAAATTCTGTATTGGATATTTAAGGACAATCTTGAAAAACAAAGCCATAAGAATTAAGCTAAGGAATGTTGAGATAGCCCAAGTTAGTGAGGAGAGTTTTAGCCTAACATTTTTATTAATTGTTATTCAACTAGAAGAGAAATATATGACTGAGCTGGTAGAAGGAAAGGACACTTTATACTCACTTCTTATCCATGATGCAAAGTTAAGCTCTGTTCCTCCAGGGAAAATTTCAGGGCGCTGTCCCTGCCACCACCAGTGATAGAGATGGCTTGGGAAACATTAGAACCACCTAGGAAGAAGTAAGTTTAGAAGTTTTTAGTCTAACTTTATACAGTGAGGTGGGAGGGAGCCTCCTTCTGGTCAACTAAATAGAAGAGAATTTTGTTTTGCCCAGAAAGTTCTTCTTTGCCTATTTTACAGCTGAAATTGCAACCAGTTTCTCTTATTGAAAAAGTTTCTGCGGTATTAACACAAGAAAAGCAAAGAAAATGATCACTCTGCACTACCTCAGCAGAAATGTGCCCAAACATACATGTACTTCAAAGTAAAGGAAGTTCTGCACTATTTCAATTACTAGATAATCATTTTACACAACAGTCAAATTCCAAAGAAAACACAGCCTACACGTATGTTCTCAAATTATGAGTAGATTTAGGACAAATCTTATAAGCTAAATAACTTAAAGTGAATTTTTTCTTCCCCCACTAGCTATCTATTTTACATTTGGTAGTGTATATATGTCCATGCCACTCTCTCACTTCGTCCCAGCTTACCCTTCCCCCTTCCTGTGCCCTCAAGTCCATTCTCTACGTCTGCATCTTTATTCCTGTCCTGCCCTTAGGTTCTTCGGAACCTTTTTTTTTTTTTTTGAGATTCCATATATATATATATGTGTTAGCATATGGTATTTGTTTTTCTCTTTCTGACCTGAAAGTGAATTTTTTAAATGACCTTTTCTTTTATTAAAATATTCATTAATTTAATGTAGCCTAGATGTAGACTTCTAATATATATTTTTAAAATATGGACTGCTTCACAAATTTGCATGTCATCCTTGCACAAGGGCCATGCTAATTTTCAGTGTAAAATATATTCCAATCTCAGTATATGTGCTGCCAAAGCGAGCACTAGACTTCTAATATTTATTATAATAAATGTACTGTAGGAGCATAAATCCCGATTCACATATTTTAATTTACAAATATATCAGTTTGATTGATGGAGTCATTTTTCTGTCCAATCACATTAAATTACATCCATAGCCAAATCTCTGAAGTAAATTATGAACTCATTCAGGAAACAGCCTGCCAAGAGAGTATTTAGCACACAGTAGGCAGTCGAAAAATACTGAAAATAATAAACATATATTCTGTCAAGGTGTACATAGAATAGATTTTCAACCACATGTAAACTCTCCAATTGAAATGTTAACAACAGTCATTAGTCCCTCATCCAACACACCTGAGAGTTGCTTCCCTTTCCATTAATTGAAATGCATTCTGGAGACAGACATTAACTAATAATAATCTAGCTTACTATGAAAGTAAAGCAATGCTACCACCAATGTACTCTGAGACCATATAATAATGATTTTAGAGTCAACAAGAGTCCTTGTTCCCTCAGTTTATGCTGATATTGAATTGCCTGTTGTAATGTAGAAATAATCACTTGTCAAGAATAATCAGGGAGGGTGAGGTTCAGATGAGTCCTTTCCCATTATCTGGGAAGGCTTCCTAAATTCTCATTCACGGATATTGAATGGGGGGGAAGGTCCCTTACTAGATACTGTGCTAGGCATTGGGTACACAGAAATGAAGAGATGTGGTTCCTGTCCGCAAGAAGCTTATAATCTAGTAGACAGAAGTTTAAGCTCATACGCGCAACAGAGTATTATACGAAGTGCTGAGGGAGAAAGAATGAAAACACAAATGAGGAAGTTGTCGGTTCAGAGTTAGGTCTATGGGAGAAAACCTGGAGAAAGTGCTCCCATCATACCTGAGCACATTAGTTCCCTGCTGTAAAAGGCATCTGAATGTCTCCACCTTCCTGTGAGAGCTGTAGGAAATGTTAAAGAAGATTAAATGCAGGAAAAGAAGGCCTGAGACAACTTGAGAAGGACTCAAGATCAAAGCATGCTTTGCCAAAGGACATATATTAAACAACAGGCATAAATTTTCAAAAGCCAAAAGCAAATAGAAGAATCTAAGTTCCTACGGGGTGCCGCACGTGGGCACCGCTATGCACACGTGATATCCTGCCTTATACTGTAGATATATTTTCACTTTGTTTTTCATTCACCAGCCTTGGAAATAATCAAGGATTGGGGGGCTGACTCACCAGGGCCAAAGCTCCCCCCATTTTCCCCAGCCAGTATTCTAAAAAGAGTTGCATGTCCTATAGAAAAAGGATTCCTGGACGTATGTTTCAAAGTCCCAAATTATCTGAGTTCAAGAGCCCAGTGAGCTCCCTGTCTCACTCCACCTCCCAGAAGGCTACCCCCAGCCAGCTCTGACCACTAGCATGTGGACATGTCATCCCCAGCAAGGATTATGTCTCATACTTCTTTCTTGGTATCCTCCTTAGCTCCTGCCACAGTGTCCTGCAAATAGCTCATTAGATGATTGATAATAATGATGATAACAAACACAGAAACTCTCCAAAGATGACCAGAATGGTAAAATCACAAGATTTTTCCATGTGTTAGAAGTTCTGTGAAAAGTGTGGTTGGTGGACAGGATAGCCTATTAAATACGTTCTATTTATTTTCTATTCCCATTCTCTCTTCCCGACAGTCTCGCAGATGATAGCGGGTAGGCTGACATATGGGTTCTTTATTTACGCTGCCCATGAAGAAACACAGAGGCTCCTGTTGGTACCAAATAAGGCATTTTATCTGCTTAACATGAGTCACCATATGGAGCAGGTTCTACCTGAGGCCTGCCTGGGTGAAGTCCAAGTCATCTTGAGACCTTATGTCCAACTTATCTAGGGTTCTGATTTACCAAGGAATGTCTCAAGGAGCTGCCACAGATGCCAGACCTGTGTTAGTAGAACGAGACACAAGAGCCCTAACCTGTGTCCAATAAGCAGAGGGAAGTCTTTGCTCTCCCTGGGCAACCACACTTCTGTTGCTTGCATCCCCTTCTGAACCCATAAAGCTCCTATTTGTTGCAAGAGCATTTATTTGGAAAATTAAGGGACAAAGGGCTTGTTTGCTTTAATAAAAGCTAAGAACAAGCTCACTAACTGATGGGAAGTTTTATTTGACTCCTGGGTCAGTGGTTTAATTTTACATATGTTCTCATAAATGTAACCACGGTGTTTTGTGCAAGGATCGATCATCTTGTAAACTAAATGTGCTGGCAGAGGGAAATCCATTTGTGGCACCCAAGACATTAGGGGAATTGGCAGCCATGGAAAACACCTGAAAAGCTTTCCTCCCTAGCCTCACAGATATCCACCAGAAAAGGAACACTCTTGCTCCAACACTCTCCTTGCAAGTGGTGAGCTCTTCTGCCAACTGACGACCTGCTGGGTAAATTTTAATATCAGCAAGGAGAAGCTGGAAGTAACACCAGCACTTATCTCAGTGCTGTTGTTTTGAAGAAAAATATTACATGACTTAGTAATCAGTCTCTCATGTCTCTAATACATTCCTAAACAATGGCAAATGAAGGTAAAACAAATTAAATGGAGAAATTCTCGGGTGTGTGCACGTGCGTGTGTGTGCACGCACATGAGCACATGCGTGGGTTCACATGCTTTGTTTTCAACTAGCCAAGACTTACATATTAAAATATAATTATGGGGGACTTCCCTGGTGGCACAGTGGTTAAGAATCCGCCTGCCAATTCAGGGGACACGGGTTCGATCCCTGGTTCGGGAAGATCCCACATGCCGCAGAGCAACTAAGCCCGTGTGCCACAACTACTGAGCCTGCGCTCTAGAGCCCGCGAGTCACAACTACTGAGGCCGCATGCCACAACTACTGAAGCTCGCACACCTAGAGCCCATGCTCCTCAACAAGAGAAGCCACCGCAATGAGAAGCCCATGCACTGCAACGAAGAGTAGCCCGCACTCGCCACAACTAGAGAAAGTGCAGCAAAGAAGACCCAATGTAGCCCAATAAATAAATAAATAAATAAATAAATAATAAAATATACTTATGGGAACTTTAGAGCCTTGTATGTTTGCCTCAACCTTACCAGGGACAGAAAATCCAACAGTGCAGACAATCCCCATCTGAAGCTGCTGCTATTAAATGTTGGTGGTGTCATGAAATTGACTCAAGACAGCCTCTTCATTTTTTGTAAGCAATCCTGACACAGGGGTTCCCTAATGTGGTGATCAAAGGGTTACGATAAGACTCAATGGCTGAAGCTACCATTCGTGATTTGGACCTACCAGATGACATTGTAATAGGTATATTATCTTTAACCTCTTTCCCCTACTGCTGAAATCTTACAGGACATAAATTCTTATTCCTGTTTTACAGATCAGGAAATTGAACCTCAGAAAACGTAAAAAGTGGAAAAAAATGATACATAAACTTAGTCTGACTCCATGGTCAAGCTTTTCCTACATACACATAGCCACTGACTTTATATACCTCTAGGACTACAGCCAGCCACCCAACCTTATTTCCAAGAAACCTGCTTTTCCAGGTGGTTAAAACTCTTGAGAGACACGTGCTATACTTATACTTCCCAGCTAGAAGTAGACATAGTCATTTACCCAGTCTGCTGAGCTAGGACGAGAGGGCATCCCTCCTCCCAAGAGATCAAGGTTTATGGAACATCAGCCACTCCTACAAAAAATCTGAGGTTTATCACGTAGTCATTCATTCATTCCACAAATATTAACTGAGGGACTGCTCCATGCCAGGCACTGTATAATGTGCTGGACTTACTGAGCACAAGATAGCGCCCACCCTCAATACACTCACAGTATTAGGGAGACAGACTAGCAAAAGAGCGATTTCTATGCAAAGCGATAAAAGCTACTACTGGAACAAGCAAGAGATTATTGGACACAGAGCAAGGACAACCACTTGTCATGGAGTGTTTAGAACAATTTCCAGAAGAAAAATAGCATCCAGGCAGAGTCCTAAAGAACAAATTATGGTGAGCCTGGCCATTGAAGGGAGGTGGTTATGAGTTTTCCAGGCAAAAAGGATAGGATGTACACGGACCTAAAAGTGAGAGACAGCCTGCATGTCCCCAAACCTGCAAGATCTCCCATGTTACGTGAGGGGGCAAAGGGGAGAAAATAATGACACTGGACAAGTAAAAACAGGACAGATCGTGAAGGTCCTGGTGAGAAATGTTAGGACTTCACCCTGGAGGGGACAGTTTCCCTAAACAGACAGTTATAATTTAGATCCCTTAGCCATCCAAGTAGAGTCTCAGGGAGCTAAGGACATTGCTCACCTGACTCACCTTGGGAGCAAAACACTACACTTGTAAGGTTTGTCCCCATGTGCTCCTCACTCAGCCCTAAAGAGAGATTGTGGTGTTTTTCCCTCATGCAGTGATGTGATTTTCTAGCAGTCTCATGAATATTCATGATAGAACTAAGGGGACCAAAGCAGGAGAAGGCTGGCTGCTGCCAAAGAGGTTGTCATTCATTCACTGGTCCATTCATTTGTTTGGTCATTCATTTAATCCAGGCAATACAACAATAATGATTTAAATCAGGGGTTGGCAGTCTGCGCCTGTTAAGTCAAACGTGACTTACCACCCGTTTTTATAAATAAAGCTTTATTGGAACATAGCTATATGTGTTCATTTATGTAATGTCTGTGACTGCTTTCATACTACAAGAGCAGAGGTGAGTTGCTGTAACCGACCAAGGGTATATACACTTGGGAGTCAATCACATATGACATCTTTAAAGCCACAGCACTAGATGGAATCCCTGGGGGAAAAAAGTATGTGGAAAGTAGAGAAGGGTCAGACACCAAGTTCAGTTATGTCTGTGGGCATAACTTTAAAGCTACACCAGTAAGCACTGCTGCATTTTTTCCAGCTATGTTCAGTTGTGCTGATGCCGGAGTGAAATAGGAAGAAAGCTGAATTTACTGAGGGTTGGAATTTTGCCAGGTAAAAACAGGAGTGGGGCAAGGGAGCTGAAGGTGTGTACATGGAAACTATTTAACAAGAGACTGAGAAATCTTAACCAGGTAAAGATGGATATTCACCAGTGAGATGGTAGGAAGGTCAACGGACTGGGGTCCTAATGGTGTCCAAGAATTACTGGAGCAGAATCATTCTCTACTTACTCACTTACCCTAGAGTAAGTGAACTGGAGAAGTAAGAAGAGGGGGTCAAACAATAGACAGAAATAGTGATGTGAGAAATTTAGTAAACTAATGACTAAAATCCTTAATGCATGGGGCAAGCGATGGAGAAGAAAGTAGACCACCGTAAAAAAAAAAAAAAAAGGTAGGCACCTACCCTAAATAAACTCAGTCACAGATAAGCAACTAAGAGAGAAATGCTTACACAGTAGAGGCTAAATGTAAATAATGTAAAGAGAGTACCTTATTAGAATAATACTAGCTGCTGTAAGAAATAGATAAAACCCCAAAGCTCAGTGGCTTAACAGAAGTTTATTTCTTACTCAATAAATTCAATAGAAGTTTATCTCTTAGAAGAGGAAGGGCTCTTTTCCATGTAAGTATTCAAATACTCAAGTTGAGGGAGGCTTTCCCATCTGCAATACGTGGTTTCTAAAGCTGCCAGGGGTGTTGACATGAAGAGGATAAGAGAGGAGGAGAAAAGCATTGCATTGTGGGCCAGGCCTGGAAGTGGCCAATATCAGTTTCTCCCATTTAGTAATTTGGCTGGGAATGGGGTCTGTATTTTGTGCCCAGAAATAAAGGGAAATAAATTTGATTCCTTGCAATGGAAGTCTAGGGAACAGTGTAACCAGCATGCTTTGGTGGAACTTTATCAGAAAAAAGAAATCACAGTATAATAAAAAATATCATGGACTCAGAAGAATTTGGTTTAAAAACCTATCTTTGGGCTTCCCTGGTGGCGCAGTGGTGGAGAATCCGTCTGCCGATGCAGGGGACACAGGTTCATGCCCCGGTCCGGGAAGATACTACAGGCCGTGGAGCGGCTGGGCCCGTGAGCCATGGCCACTGAGCCTGTGCGTCCGGAGCCTGTGCTCTGCAATGGGAGAGGCCGCAACAGTGAGAGGCCCACATACCGCAAAAAAAAAAACAACAAAAAAAACAACCTATCTTTGTCAAACATATGACCTTAAACAGGTCATGTAAACTTATTAATCCTTATTTATAAAATTGGGAAAAATAACAGTTCCCCTGCCTGAAAAGGTACATGAAAATATCAAAATGAGATATGCATTAAAAACATTAAAAAGTCTTATAAACTCTGAAGCACTGCACAAATGTCAGCTAACATTATTATTATTACTACTGAGGACATGACTGATATCTGCCCCATTCTTGTTACTTTAAATTAACTATATAACGCTATGCAAACTGGCATTATGTTTCTGTAAAAAGCTGCTTCAAATACCTACAATCCCTGTCCGAAATTTCTGCATGCATGCATATTTCAATACCACCTACGTCCCAGCTCATGGCAACCCCAACTTCCCAGGTCCCCATTTTGGTGCCATACTTAGCTCTCATTTTCTGCCTATCTCATAACGTTGAGACCCAGCTTCCAGATTTCCATCTTGTTTCTGCCCTCTGACACATCTACAGGACACAGATTTGCGTGTATCAATGCCTGTGTCTTTACAGAGAATGACCCAGGCGGGCTGCTCCATTTCTGTTCCCTATCTTTGTGCTTTTGAAGGACCTTTGCATGTAGCTGTGCAAGCTGTATACTGCACAACCCTAGAGGTCATTGTTCATATAGTTGACTGAGTTAGTATTACAATGTTCTAGCAGGTGGCAGCAAAGCATTTTGCTCTATCAAGACAATATTCTGTCAGCGAGAAATTATGTGTTTTGAGGAAGAAGCTACTTTTCCTAATCCACACTAAGGTGGCATATGGACTTGCGGTGGTGCCTCATAAGAGGTCTGTTCCTGCCCAAATGTGAAGGAGAGTCACGTGTCCTGTCCAGAAAGATTAAGCACAAAACTCAAGAAGATACTGTAGTTAAAAGAACCAGAACTATGTCAGAGCCTTGTCTCCTGCACACCATAGATAAAAAATATTTAACATTTCCCAATGACATGGAATTGTTGATTAAAAAAATAGTACAACAGTAAAACATGTGTTGAAATTTGTTATACATGTGCCTGTGCTCATTATCATATAAACCCATGCATAAATTTCCCATTGTAATGCTCTGGTTCTTCAAAGAAAAAAAAAACACCTTTGTTTCAACGCCAAATCAAAATACTCCATTCCATCACAGTTCAAGTGAAAACAAAAGAACCCAGTGTCCAGGCTTTCAGGCCCTAGGCAGGTGCTTCTTTTCCTTCTGGACCACGATATACACTGAAAAGTCATATAACTGATGCCGAAAGATCCCACCTGAGTTGGGAACTGCAGCTAAAGTCACATATAGACAATCACAGTAAACAGCAATCAAAATATCCATAACCTAAGAGGAAACTGCCCCAAGGAAAACAAATAAGGAAGATGATGACTCGGCTTCTATCTCAGTACACGTTAGAAAACACATGCTTTGGAGGAGCTTCAAGATGGCGGAAGAGTAAGACGTGGAGATCACCTTCCTCCCCACAAATACATCAGAAATACATCTACATGTGGAACAACTCCTACAGAACACCTACTGAATGCTGGCAGAAGACCTCAGACCTCCCAAAAGGCAAGAAACTCCCC
>NC_041219.1:12374031-12376345 GCF_002837175.3 Physeter macrocephalus | reverse complement strand
GCGTGAACACAGCCTGAAGGGGGCTAGTGCGCCATGGCTAGCTGGGAGGGAGTCCGGGAAAAAGTCTGGAACTGCCTAAGAGTCAAGGGACCATTGTTTCGGGGTGCGCCAGGAGGGGGGATTAAGAGCACCGGCTAAATGAGCTTCAGAGACAGGCGGGAGCCGTGGCTAATCAGCGCGGACCCCAGAGACAGGCATGAGATGCTAAGGCCACTGCTGCCGCCACCAAGAAGCCTGTGTGCAAGCACAGGTCACTGTCCACACCTCCCCGCCCAGAAGCCTGTGCAGCCTGACACTGCCAGGTCCCGAGATCCAGGGGCAACTTCCCCGGGAGAACACACAGCATGCCTCAGGCTGCTGCAGCGTCACGCCGGCCTTTGCCGCTGCAGGCTCGCCCCACATTCCGTGCCCCTCCCTCTCCCCGGCCTGAGTGAGCCAGAGCCCCCAAATCAGCTGCTGCTTTAACTCCGTCCTGTCTGCGTGGGGAACAGATGCCCTCAGGTGACCTACATGCAGAGGCGGGTCCAAATCCAAAGCTAAACCCCAGCAGCTGTGCAAACAAAGAAGAGAAAGGGAAATCTATCCCAGCAGCCTCAGGAGCAGCGGATTAAATCTCCACAATCAACTTGATGTACCCTGCATCTGTGGAATACCTCAATAGACAAGGAATCATCCCAAATTGAGGAGGTGGACGTTGGGAGCAACGATATATATATATGTTTTCCCTTTTTCTCTTTTTGTGAGTGTGTATGTGTATGCTTCTGTCTGTGATTTTGTCTGTATAGCTTTGTTTTTACCATTTGTCCTAGGGTTCTGTCTGTCCGTCTTGTTTGTTTTTTTGGGTTTTTTGTAGTATAGTTTTTAGTACTTGTTATCATGGGTGGATTTGTTTTTTGGTTTGGTTGCTCTCTCTTTCTTTCTTTTATTTTTATTATATAAGAAAATTTTTAATAACTTTTTAAAATTTTTTATGTTAATAACTTTATTTTATTTCATATTCTTATTTATTTATTTATTTATTTTCTCCCTTTTACTCTGAGCCGTGTGGATGACAGGCTATTGGTGCTGCAGCCAGGTGTCAGGGCTGTGCCTCTGTGGTGGGAGAGCCACGTTCAGGAAACTGGTCCACAAGAGACCTCAGCTCCACGTAATATCAAACAGCGAAGATCTCCCAGAAATCTCCATCTCAATGAAAGACCAAGTTCCACTCAACAACGAGCAAGCTACAGTGCTGGACACCCTATGCCAAACAACTATCTCTCTTTCTTTCTTTTATTTTTATTATATAAGAAAATTTTTAATAACTTTTTAAAATTTTTTATGTTAATAACTTTATTTTATTTCATATTCTTATTTATTTATTTATTTATTTTCTCCCTTTTACTCTGAGCCGTGTGGATGACAGGCTCTTGGTGCTGCAGCCAGGTGTCAGGGCTGTGCCTCTGTGGTGGGAGAGCCATGTTCAGGAAACTGGTCCACAAGAGACCTCAGCTCCACGTAATATCAAACAGCGAAGATCTCCCAGAAATCTCCATCTCAATGAAAGACCAAGTTCCACTCAACAACGAGCAAGCTACAGTGCTGGACACCCTATGCCAAACAACTACCAAGACAGGAACACAACCCCATCCATTAGCAGAGAGGCTGCCTAAAATCATAATAAGGCCACAAACGCCCCAAAACACACCACCAGATGTGGACCTGCCCACCAGAAAGACAAGATCCAGCTACATCCACCAGAACACAGACACTAGTCCCCTCCAGCAGGAAGCCTACACAACCCACTGAACCAACCTTAGTCACTCGGGAAAGACACAAAAAACAACAAAAACTACAAATCTACAGCCTGCGAAAAGGAGACCCCAAACACAGTAAGTTAAGGAAAAAGGGAAGGCAGAGAAACTCACAGCAGATGAAGGAGCAAGTCAAAAACCCACCAGACCTAATAAATGAACAGGAAATAGGGAGTCTACCTGAAAATGAAATCAGAATACCGATAGTAAAGATGATCCAAAATTTTGGAAATACAATGGAGAAAATACAAAAAACATTTAACAAGGATGAAGAAGAATTAAAGAGCAAACAAACAGTGATGAACAACACAATAAATGAAATTTAAAATTCTCTACAAGGGATCAATAGCAGAATAACTGAGGCAGAGGAATGGATAAGTGACCTGGAAAATAAAATAGTGGAAATAACTACTGCAGAGCAGAATAAAGGAAAAACAATGAAAAGAACTGAGGACAATCTCAGAGACATCTGGGACAACATTCAATGCACCAACATTCGAATTATAGGGGTCCCAGAAGAA
>NC_041219.1:12373364-12373831 GCF_002837175.3 Physeter macrocephalus | reverse complement strand
AAAAACAACAAATAACACACAATGGAATCCCCATAAGGTTAACAGCTGATCTTTCAGCAGAAACTCTGCAAGCCAGAAAGGAGTGGCAGGACATATTTAAAGTGATGAAGGAGAAAAACCTACAACCAAGATTACTCTACCCAGCAAGGATCTCATTCAGATTTGACGGAGAAATTAAAATCTTTACAGACAAGCAAAGGCTAAGAGAATTCAGGACCACCAAATCAGCTTTACAGCAATTGCTAAAAGAACTTCTTTAGGCAGGAAACACGAGATAAGGAAAAGACCTACAATAACAAACCCAAAACAAGTAAGAAAATGGTAATAGGAACTTCTCGTATCAGACAAAATGGACTTTAAAACAAAGACTACTACAAGAGACAAGGAAGGACACTACATAATGATCAAGGGATCAATCCAAGAAAAAGATATAACAATTGTAAATATTTATGCACCCAACATAGGAG
>NC_041219.1:12373002-12373252 GCF_002837175.3 Physeter macrocephalus | reverse complement strand
CAAAAGCAGTACTAAGAGGGAAGTTTATAGCAATACAATCCTACCTTAAGAAAAAAGAAACACCTCAAATAAACAACCTCACCTCACACCTAAAGCAATTAGAGAAAAAAGAACCAAAAAACCCCAAAGTTAGCAGATGGAAAGAAATAATAAAGATCAGATCAGAAATAAATGAAAAAGAAATGAAGGAAACGACAGCAAAGATCAATAAAACTAAAAGCTGGTTCTTTGAGAAGATAAACAAAATTGA
>NC_041219.1:12370921-12372070 GCF_002837175.3 Physeter macrocephalus | reverse complement strand
CTGTCACTGTTTGCAGATGACATGATACTATACATAGAGAATTCTAAAGATACTACCAGAAAACTACTAGAGCTAATCAATGAATTTGGTAAAGTAGCAGGATACAAAATTAATGCACAGAAATCTCTTGCATTCCTATACACTAATGGTGAAAAATCTGAAAGTGAAATTAAGAAAACACTCCTATTTACCACTGCAACAAAAAGAATAAAATATCTAGGAATAAACTGACCTAAGGAGACAAAAGACCTGTATGCGGAAAACTATGACATTGATGAAAGAAATTAAAGATGATACAGGGCTTCCCTGGTGGCGCAGTGGTTGAGAATCTGGCTGCCAATGCAGGGGACACGGGTTCGAGCCCTAGTCTGGGAAGATTCCACATGCCGCGGAGAAACTAGGCCCATGAGCCACAACTACTGAGCCTGCACATCTGGAGCCTGTGCTCTGCAACAAGAGAGGCCGTGACAGTGAGAGGCCCGCGCACCGCGATGAAGACTGCCCCCCGCTCGCCACAACTAGAGAAAGCCCTCACATAGAAACGAAGACCGAACACAGCCAAAAATAAATAAATAAATTTATGAAAAAAAAAAAGATGATACAAACAGATGGAGAAATATACCATGTTCTTGGATTGGAAGAATCAACGTTGTGAAAATGACTATACTACCCAAAGCAATCTACAGATTCAATGCTATCCCTATCAAACTACCAATGGCATTTTTCACAGAACTAGAACAAAAAATTTCACAATTTGTATGGAAACACAAAAGACCCCGAATAGCCAAAGCAATCTTGAGAAAGAAAAACGGAGCTGGAGGAATCAGGCTCCCTGACTTCAGACTATATTACAAAGCTACAGTAATCAAGACAGTATGGCACTGGCACAAAAACAGAAACATAGCTCAATGGAACATGATAGAAAGCCCAGAGATAAACCAATGCACATATGGTCACCTTATCTTTGATAAAGGAGGCAAGAATATACAGTGGAGAAAAGACAGCCTCTTCAGTAAGTGGTGCTGGGAAAACTGGACAGCTACATGTAAAAGAATGAAATAGAACACTCCCTAACACCATACACAAAAATAAACTCAAAATGGATTAAAGACCTAAATGTAAGGCCAGACACTATAAAACTCTTAGAGG
>NC_041219.1:12354927-12370609 GCF_002837175.3 Physeter macrocephalus | reverse complement strand
TCTTAGAGGAAAACATAGGAAGAACACTCTTTGACATAAATCGCAGCTCAATATCAAAAAACAAACAACCCAATCCAAAAATTGGCAGAAGACCTAAATAAACATTTCTCCAAAGAAGATATATAGATTGCCAACAAACACATGAAAGAATGCTCAACATCATTAATCATTAGAGAAATTCAAGTCAAAATTACAATGAGATATCATCTCACACCGGTCAGAATGGCCATCATCAAAAAATCTACAAACAATAAATGCTAGAGAGGGTGTGGAGAAAAGGGAACCCTCTTGCACTGTTGGTGGGAATGTAAATTGATACAGCCACTATGGAGAACAGTATGGAGGTTCCTTAAAAAACTAAAAATAGAACTACCATACAACCCAGCAATCCCACTACTGGGCATATACCCTAAGAAAACCATAATTCAAAAAGAGTCATGTACCACAATGTTCACTGCAGCTCTATTTACAACAGGCAGGACATGGAAGCAACCTAAGTGTCCATCAACAGATGAATGGATAAAGAAGATATGGCACATATATACAATGGAATATTACTCAGCCATGAAAAGGAACTATATTGCGTTATTTGTAGTGAAGTGGATGGACCTAGAGTCTGTCACACAGAGTGAAGTAAGTCAGAAAGAGAAAAACAAATACCGTATGCTAAGACATATATATGGAATTAAAAAAATAAAAATAAAAATGGTCATGAAGAACCTAGGGGCAGGATGGGAATAAAGACGCAGACCTACTAAAGCATGGACTTGAGGACACGGGGACGGGGAAGGGTATGCTGGGACAAAGTGAGAGAGTGTCATGGACTTATATACACTACCAAATGTAAAATAGATAGCTAGTGGGAAGCAGCCGCATAGCCCAGGGAGATCAGCTTGGTGCTTTGTGACCACCTAGAGGGGTGGAATAGGGAGGGTGAGAGGGAGGGAGTCACAAGAGGGAAGAGGTATGGGGACATACGTATATGTATAACTGAATCAGTTTGCTATAAAGCAGAAACCAACACACCAGTGTAAAGTAATTATACTCCAATACAGATGTTAAAAAAGAGAAAACACATGCTTTCACATGATACTAACCCATGTCCTTTATGTAGCCCCTTCTATCTCTGCCTATTTAAATACATAGCTCAAAATCAACATTCTTCTTTAAAAGGCAAATACTATATGACCCCACTTCTCTGAGTGATCTAAAATAGCCAAATTCACAGAAACAGAAAGTAGAATGGTGGTTACCAGAGGCCTGGAGGAGGGGAAAAGGGGGAGCTGTCCTTTAGTAGGTACAGAGTGTCTGTTTGGCAAGACAAAACAGTCCTAGAGAGCTGTTGCACAATAATGTGAATATGCTTAATGCTACTGACTGTACACTGAAACATAGCTATGATGGTAAATTTTATGTTTTTCCACATCAATTAAAAAATAAATTAACACAACATTGTAAATCAACTATATTCCAATAAAATTTAAACAAATAAATAAATAAAAATTGTAAAGTTCTACATTCTTCTGAAATCAGCCTTCCTTGCCTGAAGTAACCCTGCCCTCTTCCCCCAAATTACTGTCTGTCCTTTTGCTTGTTGCTTAGTCATGTGCTTTCTTGGAACAACTACCTTTGTCTGAAACTTTTAACTTAGAATTTTAACATAACAACTTTTTATCTATTTGAGTTTTAATTAGACAATGATGATGAAATTATTTTAAAATCAGTAGCTGCATTTTACATCATATTCTGTTGGTGCCCTGCCTATAATGGCATTCAATAAGCACCTGCTGTTTTAACTCAGCTGTGTCACAGCAGAAGCCACCAGATTTGGAGAGCTGAGGCTGAATCTGAATTCAGCATAAAGGCTAGTGTGAGAAATAGATTAATAGTAAAAGTCATCAGAAAAGGCACAACGGAGAACTAAGCTGATGTTGGCCCCTTTCATTTGCTCATCCTTTTATTCAATAAAATATTATTGAGTTCCTATGTCTAAGACACCATACTTATTCTGTGAGGTACACGTCTGACACAATATCTACCTTTAAGAATTTATAATCTAGCAGTTTCTCATTCTTTCTCCCAAAAAAAGCTGGGGGAAGAGGGCCAGCCAGGTTGGCCCATGTCAGCCTAGGGTCTGAGGGCTGAAAGCCAGGCACAGTAGCAACTCAAGGAGGACAGAAACATGTGCTAAAATATGTGCAAGGAAAAGAAATAAACAATATGAGAAGTTAAATTTGTCATGGGGTACAAGAAGCAAGCACAAAGGCCAATATATGAAATGAAGACAAAGGTAAGGTAAATGCAGTAATGGCGCAAGAATTAAGAACTAAGACTAGACTAGGACAAAATTTAAAAGGATGTTGGCCATTGTCAGAAACAGGATACCCTGAATTCTCCCTTAATGGGTTCATTTCCAGTTACAATAGGTGGATTCACCAGGGGTAAAAGCAGAGCAGGCAAGTAGGATAAATCTACAAGCAATCAAATTAAAAGTACTAAGTCCCATTAGGAAGGAGAAAAATAATATGAAACTGCACAAGAGGCAACATAACAGAGCAGGTAACAGCACAGATACTGATGTCAGAACACCTCGGTTCAAATCACAACTATGCCAGTTATTTGCTGGGTAACCTCAGGCAAGATAAGGATATGCCTCTGCTTTCTAACTATAAAATAGGGACAATAATTATGCCTTCCTTATAGGAGATGTTGTAAGGATGAAATTAGTTAATATATGCAAAAGCTCGAGGAGAGTGCCTAACACAGAATAAGATGCATGTCAGTGTTAGCTGTCGTGATTTAAAAGCAGGAGGGATCACTTCTAGCTGTGAGGGGCCAGGGAGAACTTTGTACAAGAACTGGCACTTGAGTTTGCTTTTGAATGACAGGGACAACTTGAATGTATGGGATAGGAGTGTGATGTCAGGTCAAAGTGACACGAACGCTCAAACTGTGTTTAGAGGCTTAGATATAAATACAGGGCATATGCCAGAGAATAACAAGAGACAGGACCGGAAAGGTGATTTGCAGCCAGCTAAGCTGAATGCCAGGCTAAGGGGTCCTCCTCAGAAAGCAATGGAGAATCATCACAGGCTTCTGAACAGGGGGGCGGTCTGGTCAGAGCAGGAAGATGAATCTGGCAGCCCTTTACTGCATGGACTGTGGAGTGAAGAGATTGGAAGCAACATGCACAGGTAAGTAGTAAAACTGTCCAGGTAAGGTATTAAGAATCAGAGAAAAAGAGTTAGGTACAAAAGGCATCACTAAAGCCTTGCAGAGCACTGAGTTGTAAGAAAGTGCCCTTGAAAAGAGCGTAACATACAAAATACATACTGCCTGTTCTACTGTGACAAGAGAGAATTGGAATCCCTATTCATTACATTTTTAATCTACCTGGATTGTTCAGTTCTATGAAAATTCCATAAGAAAGAATTCAAATTCCCCCAAAATACTACCTTAACCTGGGTCTCCAACCTTCCCTCTCTCCTGCCCCAACAATACACCCCGTGCCACAGTCAAGTTGCATTGTTATTCCTGACCAATGAACACACGGTAAATCATAAAGCACCGAGAAAACCTGAAGTTTTATGTATTCTTCTATTTTTTTTTTTCTTCACGTTGGGCCTTGGCTCACCCAGTTTTCTCCCTCTGGAAGAGTCTTTTCATCTCCAATGACCAAAGTCCTATGTACCCTTTGAGGCCCAGCTGAAACTCTGCTTTCACATGAAGCCCTCCCCCGGCTCTCCAGCAGAAAATGATCCCTCTCTTGGGCTTCCCTGGTGGCGCAGTGGTTAAGAACCCGCCTGCCAATGCAGGGGACACGGGTTCGAGCCCTGGTCCGGGAAGATCCCACATGCCACGGAGCACCTAAGCCCGTGCATCACAACTACTGACCCTGCGCTCTAGAGCCCGCGAGCCACAACTACTGAGCCCGCGTGCTGCAACTACGGAAGCCCGCGCACCTAGAGCCCATGCTCCGCAACAAGAGAAGCCACCGCAATGGGAAGACTGCGCACCGCAACGAAGAGTAGCCCCTGCTCGATGCAACTAGGGAGAAGCCCGCGCACAGCAATGAAGACCCAACGTAGCCAAAAATAAATAAATTAAATAAATAAATTTATTTTTAAAAAAAGAAAAGAAAATGATCTCTATCTTATCTATACTTCCATACTTTCCAAGCACTTGATATATTATCCTCACGATGCTATAATTTAATGCAAATAAGTTGCTATAATTTCATTAATAATTGCTATAATTTAATAGCAATAAATGCTGTTTGTTAACATCTCATAACCCTGCCATTACTAATCAATTTTTAAAATTGGAATAGTGCTCGAGAGTTGACAAAGCCATGTCTCATCTCTGTGTAGGATAATCTAATCCTTTTAACCACTTGTTCATACAAAAGATAGGAAAATTATTATTACTCTCATTCTTTACAGCTGATGAAAGAATTAATGAATTACCCAAATCACACAGCTGGAAAGCAGCAGTGCCAGAGCTTGAACCCAGATCCAGGGAATTTCCCACCACATGCTCTCCCACCCACTAAGGTCCTGTCACCCTCCCTACCTGAACTGCTGACCCCCAAACCTCTCGGGCAGTGCCCATGATGTGCTTGCACCAGTCCAAAGAGCAGGATCTCCACCGTGTGCCATCCGCAAGGGCAGAGGCTCTGTCATTTTCACTTTTCAGTTTCCAGGCCACCTGCCCGTGGCAGACATTACCACCGTCACAACACTCTCTCTTCCTCCAGCTGTTTGTTGAAACGCCCCAAGCAGCCAGGACCAACTGACCAGAGCTGCAGTCAAAATGAAGACTATTTGCCTCCCTGGATAAGGAAACATGGAGGAATCACGCTATCCATCTCAGAAAATCAAAGACTGGATCAGATTACACGGTACCTGACTACCACTGGCTTCATACAGTCTTCCACCCAGTGCAGGAAGGAGGAAAGAAGATAGAGGAAAGTGAAGGAGTTCTCAGAGTTTTGCATGAATTTATAATATTCTGTGACTTTATTTAAGCATCTTGCTTTTTCTGTCACTCAGTTTAATTTTGTAGCTTCTGAGTTAGACCAAAAGGGACAATCTAAGGGGGAAAAATGATTGATTGGTACAAGGACCTAATTCACGAAGTCCTTTGCCAAATGCTTTTCCTTGTCAAATTTTTGCCAGAATCAATTGGTTATTTTTGGAATTATTAAATATAGTACTGAATCAAGCAAATTATGCCACAAATAATATCACAAATGCTATGCAGAGAAAGAAAATAATAGACGATTAAATGTCTCAGTGCAGTCTTCCCAGAACAGCGTTTTCCAATGAATTATACGATGTAGATATTTAGCAAACTATTTTCCCTTCAGAAGAATGCTCCTCTACTGACTTAGAAAAAATCAGAATGGAGTCCCACACAAATAGTACAAATTCTTGGTTTTCAAAGAGTGTTTTCATTTAAGTAACAAATGTACAGGGAGAATAATATTCCATGATCTAATTTCACATTTTGAGGACTTTTATCAGTTTGATTTTCTTAAATCTTTACAGAAAAATCCAATGCTTCATCACATCTTTATCTGAATCTTGACTGCTTTTTCTGATTATAAGAATAATGCATGCTACCATAAAATTCAAATATTTCAGAAAAGCATTACATAGAAAGCCAAGAATCCTACAATTACTCAGAATTGCTACTATTCTAAAAATCTGTAACTACAGCTTCAGATTTTCTCAATCTATGAACCCTCTTCTGACCTCTCAAGATCAGTCCAGTTGCTTCTTTCACACTACAGCTCTACCTTTCCAGTCCACATGCTGTTAAACATCCCCCATAATTTAAAATATGTCCTTTAACCCTTCAGTCTCTTAGCCCTACAATTTATATCTCTTTTCCTTCTCATCTAAACATCTCAAGACTAGGCTACATTCGTTTCGATCACTGTGATTTCGTTTCTTTCCCTTCTCTTCAACTGAAGCCATGTGGTTCTAATGTCCAAATATAGCAAACATATGTGTTATCTCAGAAATCGTCTCTCCAACTTTAATACTGCTGATCCCTCCCTCTTTAAAATACATATGCCATTGGTTTGATTACATTTCTCTGCCCTGGTTCTCTTCCTACTTCTCTGGTAATGCTTTCTTGATCTCCTTTATTATCCCCTCCTCCTCTGCTTGTCCTTCTTATGTTGCTGTTTTGTCTTTGGTCCATCTTCCTTCTCACTCTATGTGAGTTATCTCATCTGAGTTGTCTAATTGATCTCAAGGTTTTTACAGCCACCTACTGCAGACTGATAACTCCCAAATCTTATTCATCTCCAGCCTTTAATATCTTCAGGCTTCATACTCATGCATGTACCTGTATTTCCCAAAGGCACCTTAAAATCGACCTGTACAGAGTGAATTCTTCACTGCCTCCCCCTTTTCCAAGCCCAGAGAACTCCTTCTGCTGTATTCCATGTCTCAGATATTGACACCATCACCCACCTGATCACCCAAGCAAGAAACTGGGCAGTCATTTTTTACTTGTTCCTTTTCCTCATTCTTCATACAGACTTAACCATCCAAACATATCTTGAATCTGCTCCTTTTTTTCTAATTTAGACCCTAACCTTTCCTTTGTACCTTTTTTTTTTTTTTTTTTTTTGCGGTACGCGGGCCTCTCACTGCTGTGGCCTCTCCCGTTGCGGAGCACAGGCTCCGGACGCGCAGGCTCAGCGGCCATGGCTCACAGGCCCAGCCGCTCCGTGGCATGTGGGATCTTCCCGGACCGGGGCACGAACCCATGTCCCCTGCATCGGCAGGCGGACTCTCAACCACTGCACCACCAGGGAAGCCCTGCACCTTTTTATGAGATTAATTTTCTAGAGTCCAGTCCCAGCCCCTCATATACATATACATATATATATACATATACATACTGCTTTCAACATAAATTTTAGAAATTTAAAATCTGATCCCATTATTTCCTGTACTAAGATGATCAGTGATTCCCCATAGCTTTCAGATAAAAATCCAAGCTCTTTAGTTTGGCATTAAGGTCTTTTATAACACGGCTTCTATAATTTTTCTACTACTATCTCACAATTTATGATCCAACAACGCTAAATTACTCATGGTTTCTTGCACACATCATGCTCTTTTCTTTATGTATGCTATTCCCTCTTATCTTTCTCTGTTTATACTCATTTACGTGTCTAATTTTTCTCATTACTTCAAGAATAATAAAATAATAGTTAGCTTTTACAGTTTCTGAGGTTCAAAGGACATCCATAATGCACTTCTTTTTTTAGTAACAGTAGGTTAGACTACTGCAGAACCACCTCCTGCTGGGGCAGGGGAGAACCAAAAAAAGCTAGACAAAATTTTTTTTTTAAGATATGATTGAAGATATATGACAGGTTCCAAAGCAGTGAGGATTTAGGTAACAAATACCTAAGAGAGAAGGAAATTATGGAGAGGTAAGCCCAATTTTCCCCTCAAAGCATTTTCTGGTGGGAGTATACGTTAGTACAACCCCTTTGGAAAACTGTTTGCGAGTAGCTACTAAAGCTGAACTACTCATACCCTATAACAAGCAATTCTACTCTTAGGTTTATACTCCACAGAAATGTATATCAGAAGCCATGTAGAAGAATTTACATAGCAGCATTATTCATAATAGCCCCAAACTATTTCCATCAAATAACAGAATGAATGAATAATCTGTATTATATTTCTACAATGGAATACTATACAGCAATAAAAATGAACCAACTACTGCTATACATAGCAACATGGATGAATTTTCTAAACAAACTTAGTATGAAAAATGCCAGATACAAAAGAGTACATAAGGGACTTTCCTGGTGGTGTGGACTTCCCTGGTGATGCAGTGGTTAAGAATCCACCTGCCAGTGCAGGGGACACGTGTTCGATCCCTGGTCTTAGAGTCTGGTGAATGCTTTGGATTGAGGCTGCTGCAAGGCTTTTCCGGGACGTTGCAACAGGTGACTATTTTTCACTGTGTATGGGTACCTAGAAGACCTTCCAGGCTTTTTGTCTTTGTGTTCTGATGCAGAGTGGGCCTGCATAGACAGTGCTGTGCCTATCAAAGTGCCAGAAATTATTTCGACAGCTTCCAGGTGTTTTTCTAGTCGTGGGCGGGGGTGTCTTTTTATATTGAAAGATCTTTATCTTTCAAATAGGGACCAGATTAACTATTAACATGAGATCAGTGCATCTAGATAGTAAAAATGGTGTCCAAATGAGCATCTTCAGTTTGTGGTCCAATAGGAACAGAGGAAGGGACATGCAGGAAGATGCAGGGTTAGGCATCCACCTTCTGGCTACCTGTTGCTTCCACCTGGGGTTACAGAGTTCAGCAGCCAGTCATTCCCACATCTGACCACGATGCTCCCCCAAACACAGGCACAGTACCGGTTCCTTGGGCAGACACAGTAGGATGGCCTTAACGAATGGCAATAAGCAGAGAGCCCATATGTGCTTTCCCTCCTAGAGAGAAGTAAGCTCCCCACCCTGTCATCGCCTATAACTAATACTTATTGATATATCCAAAGTCACATTCTCCCTGGCCTCACAGAATTCTAAGCCTAAGTGGGAACTCAGATATTTAAAAGTCCCTTACTCTGCAATTCTGATAAATGGGCCTTTGCTTTGTTCCCCTAGATACAAGTTTCTACTTCAGTAAACTCAGTATAAGTAAATACTCAGATCAACAACTCCTATAAATATGTGGTTTCTCTGGCTTACTCTTGTTACTGTCCTTCTGGGAACCAGAATCTGCCCCTTACCTCCCATTAGGTGTTACTGAAACATTTCTCTGAAGTTGATTGCTTGCCTATTAGTCTGACTTTATGCCTACCTATCTGCCTGACCGCCTAGAATTCCAGATGAGTTGTTCACTTCCCACTGCTGTGTTTTACCTACCAGTTGGGAATTGTTTATAATCTTGCATTGGATTCTCACTCCCACTTCTATATCAAATGCTTTCTGACTCAGAGACTGTGATCAGGAAGGGAGGACACCTCCCAAGCTCCAGCAATTGTGTCTAATGTTCCTGTAGTGGATAGACACTAAGATGGTCCCAAATTATCCCTACCACCTGGTTTCCATGCCTTTGTTTCAGTTCCTGGCATCAATCATATGAACCTGGGAGAGGCTCCTCAGTCAAGCCTCAGATGAGACCCCATCCCTGTCCAACAACCTTGATTGCAGCCTTATGAGAGACCCTGAAACAGAAGACCCAGCTAAGCCATGCCTAGATTCCTGAGTCACAGAAACTGTGAGATAATAAATGTGTGTTGTGTTAAGTCACTAAGTTTGTGGTAATTTGTTACACAACAATAGATCATTAATATAGTTTCCAATAACTACCCAACACCGAAAGATCACTGAAGTTAAGTGGGTTAGTCCAGACCAGTCCAAAGTTGTCCCATTTTTAACAATAAGCCTCTAACTTGATAGGCTTTTGAATGTGAGGAAAGAAAATACATTTACAGAGATAAATCTAATGCTATTAAATTCTGCCATTTTTGAGTGTCTGAGGTCAGTTAGTAAATAGTAAACTTCTAAATATTTCTTTTATTCAAATTGACACAGACGTTCATTTTTACATCCTGTAGCAGATCGTGCTTCTCAAAGATGCCTGCAACAGTACCTTCCATCCTACTTGATCTCATGCAATGTGACTTTACCACTCCTGCATCAAAGGTAGAGTCTAGTTCCCCCTCCCCTTGGGTCTGGGACAGCCTTTGTGACATGTTTATAATCATAAACACAACCAGGAAGTAGTTCTAAAAGATGGAAGAATTGAACAACTAGAGTTGGGACTTGAAAGGAAAGAGGCTGAAATCCAGAAGCTGAAAAATGTGATCACTCAAGGGGAGGCAAAGTATAAAGAAATAAAGGCAAGAAATGCAGTTACTGAAAATGCTTCAGGAGACATGTTTATAATCATAAACACAACCAGAAAGTAGTTCTAAAAGATGGAAGAACTGAACTAGAGTTGGGACTTGAAAGGAAAGAGGCTGAAATCCAGAAGCTGAAAAATGTGATCACTCAAGGGGAGGCAAAGTATAAAGAAATAAAGGCAAGAAATGCAGTTACTGAAAATGCTTCAGGAAGGTGAAATGAAAGATAAAGCAGAAATGCTTCTGCAAGTTGATGAATCACAAGTATCAAGAATGAGCTAACTTCACTTCATGCTGCATCAGAAAAAGAAAAATCTGAATTGAGAATATAATATGCAGAATTAGCCAAACAACAGGGTGGCAGAAAAAGGAAAAGAAACTCTGAATCCAACTGGTACAGGCGATTCCATTAGCCTTTGAGGTCAACACAAAAATGAAAACTTTCAGGGTTTTGCAAAAATGTACATATTTAATGCTGGGCAACTGCTAAACTATGCAGTTTTTGTTGAGGAAATTTAAAATGATTAGCTCAATAACAGTCTAGAATTTTATGTCCTTTCAGCTTAAAGTGAAAGGAAGAAAAATAGAATTCCAGCAGAACTCAATGATTATTATTTATTCTCCATACTGTTTGTCACTTTAGTTTTTCATTGGTCAATAAAACTAATTTACTCGGGGCTTCCCTGGTGGTGCCGTGGTTGAGGGTCCGCCTGCCGATGCAGGGGACAGGCGTTCGTGCCCCGGCCTGGGAAGATCCCACGTGCCGCGGAGCGGCTGGGCCCATGAGCCATGGCCGCTGAGCCTGCGTGTCCGGAGCCTGTGCTCCGCAACGGGAGAGACCACAGCAGTGAGAGGCCCGCGTACCGCAAAAACAAACAAACAAAAAACACACAAAAAAAACTAATTTACTCTTCCAAAAAATAATAATAATAAATAAAATGTGCAGAAGTTACACTGCCTGATTTTTAGGGCTAGATCAGAAAGGGCCATGTAGCTTCTACCTGGTTCTCTTGACCCTCTGCCTCTCAGGGCACTTCCTTTCAAGTTGCTTTATCTCAGAACCCTGCTACCACGCTGTGAGAAGCCAAAGCCAGATGAAGAGGCCATGTGTAGGGGCTCCAGATGACTGGTTCAGCTGAGCCCAGCCTTTAAGTCAGGTACCAGAACCATGAGTGAAGAAGTCTCCTAATGGTTCCTGGTAGTTTGGATCACCCCAACCATTTGAGATTTCCTGGCTAAATTCCCAGACCTTGTGGAGCAGAGACAAACAGTGATGGTCAGTTTTACATGCCAAACTTGGCTAGGCTACAGTGCCCAGTTATTCAGTCAACCACCAATATAGGTGCTGCTATGAAGGTAAGATATGATTAACATCTCCAGGTGACTTTATGTACAAAAAGATTATCCTGGATAATCTAGGTTAGCAGAATCCAATCAGTTAAATGGCTTTAAGAATTGAGGTTGCCCTGAGGAAGAAGAAATTCCACCTGTGGACTGCAGCCTCAGCTCCTGCCCAGGAGTTTCCAGCCTGCCCTTCCTAACCGCCTGCCCTTCAGATTTCAGCTAGTTTAACCAGACCCCACAATCGTGTAAGGCAATTTCTTGCAATAAGTTTCTTAATATGACAATCTCTAGGTCCATCCATGTTGCTGCAAATGGCATTACTTTATTCTTTTTTATGGCTGAGTAATATTCCATTGTACTATATATGTACCACATCTTCTTTCTCCATTACTCTGTTGATGGACCTTTAGGTTGCTTCCATGTCCTGGATATTGTCATACTGAGTGAAGTAAGTCAGACAGAGAAAGACAAATATCATATGGCATCACTTATATGGGGAATCTAAAAAAGGCTACAAATGAACTAGTCTACAAAACAGAAATAGAGTTACAGATGTAGAAAATAAACTTACGGTTACTGGGTGGGGGGTAAGGGGAAGGGGAGGGATAAATTGGAACATTGGGATTGACATATACACACTACTATATACAAAACAGATAACTAATAACGACCTACTGTATAGCACAGGGAACACTACTCAATACTCCGTAATGACCTATATGGGAAAAGAAGCTAAAAAAGAGTAGATAAATGTTTATGTATAGCAGATCTGCTTTGCTGTACACCTGAAACTAACACAACCTTGTAAATCAACTATACCCGAATAAAAATTTAAAAATAAGTTTCTTAATATACATATATTCTAAAGGTTCCTT
The DNA here is from genome assembly GCF_002837175.3 of Physeter macrocephalus. Taxonomy (NCBI): domain Eukaryota; kingdom Metazoa; phylum Chordata; class Mammalia; order Artiodactyla; family Physeteridae; genus Physeter; species Physeter macrocephalus. The sequence continues at coordinate 12,358,480 of NC_041219.1, read as the reverse complement.
TTCTCTGGTGGAACCCTATTACAGAAGTCATGTGTCCATGCCCTGTCTGAATTCCCTACCCATAGAATCCACAGCATAATAAAATGGTTGCTTTTTTATACTACTCAGATTGAATTTTTGGTTACGCAGAAATAGGTAAACAGAACATATACTGTTACTTAGCCACCTTCTAAAGAATTCTCTAAATCAGGGGAAAACACTGATTGTGAGTATGTACTTTGCATCCCTCTCATACTTCAAGCAAAATTAAAGGAAAAGTAGAATACTGTTACTGAAGCCAAACACATTTTCATTCATAACATTGAGCTCAAAATCTAAGACACCTTTCTTTATCTTTAGTCAAGACTATATTAAAAATAAACAACAAAAAAATAAAAAACCAAAAAAAAAATAAACAGACAAAAAGTTTCCTAACCTATTGTTAGGGAAGACAACTACATTTGTAACCTGGATTTTCCCTTGATAATATCAATGTGTCAGAGTCACATAAATAATAATAATAGGGGGGACCTTCAAGATGGCAGAGGAGTAAGACATGGAGATCACGTTCCTCCCCACAAATACATCAGAAATACATCTACACGCGGAACAACTCCTACAGAACACCTACTGAACGCTGGCAGAAAATCTCAGACTTCCCAAAAGGCAAGAAACTCCCCACGTACCTGGGTAGGGCAAAAGAAAAAATAAAAAACAGAGACAAAAGAATAGGGACAGGACTTGCACATCTGGGAGGGTGCTATGAAGGAGGAAAGGTTTCCACAAACTAAGAAGCCCCTTCACCAGTGGAGACGGGGGGGTGGGCAGGGAGGAAGCTTGGAGCCACAGAGGAGAGCGCAGCCACAGGGGTGCAGAGGGCAAAGGGGAGAGATTCCCACACAGAGGATCGGTGCTGACCAGCACTCACCAGCCCGAGAGGCTTGTCTGCTCACCCACTGGGGCGGGCGGGGGCTGGGAGCTGAGGCTCAGGCTTCAGTTGGATCCCAGGGAGAGGACTGGGGTTGGCTGCGTAAACACAGCCTGAAGGGGGCTAGTGCACCACAGCTAGCCGGGAGGGAATCCAGGAAAAAGTCTGGAGCTGCCTAAGACGCAAGAGACCATTGTTCTGGGGTGCACAAGGAGAGGGGATTCAGAGCACCGCCTAAATGAGCTCCAGAGATGGGCGTGAGCCACAGCTATCGGCTCAGACAACAGAGACGGGCATGAAATGCTAATGCTGCTGGTGCAAACACCAAGAACCCTATGTGCAAGCACAGGTCACCAGCCACATGCCTCCCACCTCCCTCCACAATCCAGGAGCCTGTGCAGCCCGCCACTTCCAGGGTCCCATGATCCAGGGACAATTTCCCCAGGAGAACACAAGGCGCGCCTCAGGCTATTGCAAGGTCACCCTGGCCTCTGCCGTGGCAGGCTCGCCCCACATTCCAATTATGACTACCGTAGACCCCCCTTCTCCCTGGCCTGAGTGAGCCAGAGCCCCCTAATCACTCACTGCTTTAACACCCTCCTGCCTGGGCAGGTAACAGATGCTGGAGGGCAACCTACACGCAGAGGCGGGTCCAAATCCAAAGCTGAACCACAGGAGCTGTGCGAACAAAGAAGAGAAAGAGAAACTACTCTGTGCAGCCTCAGGAGCAGGGGATGAAATCTCCACAATCAACTTGATGTACCCTGCATCTGTGGAATACCTGAATAGACAACAAATCATCCCAAAATTGAGGCAGTGGACTTTGGGAGCAGCTGTAGACTTGGGGTTTGCTGTCTGCAACTGATTTGTTTCTGATTTCTATGTTTATCTTAGTTTAGTTTTTAGGGCTTGTTATCATTGGTGGATTTGTTTATTGGTTTGGTTGCTCGATACTTTAATTATGACTACCGTAGACCCCCCTTCTCCCCGGCCTGAGTGAGCCAGAGCCCCCTAATCACTCACTGCTTTAACACCCTCCTGCCTGGGCAGGTATCAGATGCTGGAGGGCAACCTACACGCAGAGGCGGGTCCAAATCCAAAGCTGAACCACAGGAGCTGTGCGAACAAAGAAGAGAAAGAGAAACTACTCTGTGCAGCCTCAGGAGCAGGGGATGAAATCTCCACAATCAACTTGATGTACCCTGCATCTGTGGAATACCTGAATAGACAACAAATCATCCCAAAATTGAGGCAGTGGACTTTGGGAGCAGCTGTAGACTTGGGGTTTGCTGTCTGCAACTGATTTGTTTCTGATTTCTATGTTTATCTTAGTTTAGTTTTTAGGGCTTGTTATCATTGGTGGATTTGTTTATTGGTTTGGTTGCTCGATTCTTTTTTTTTAATTATTATTTTTTATGACAATATATTTTTTATTTCTATTTTTATTTTTCTTTCCTTTTTTCCTCCTTTTTCTTCTGAGCTGTGTGGCTGACAGGGTCTTGGTGCTGCAGCTGGGTGTCAGGCCTGAGCCTCTGATAGGGGAGAGCCAAGTTCAGGACATTGGACCACCAGAGACCTCCCAGCCCCACATAACATCAATTGGCGGGAGCTCTCCCAGAGATCTCCGACTCAAGGCTAAGACCCAGCTGCACCCAATGGCCAGCAAGCTCCTGTGCTGGACGCCCCATGCCAAACAACTGGTAAGACAGGAACACAACCCCACCCATTAGCAGAAAGGCTGTTTAAATCATACTAAGTTCACAGACATCCCAAAACACACCACTGGGCACAGCCCTGCCCACCAGAAGGACAAGATCCAGCCCCACCCACCAGAACACAAGCACCAACCCCTTCCATCAGGAAGCTTACACAAGCCATTGAACCAACCTCACGCACTGGGGGCAGACACCAAAAACAACGGGAACTATGAACCTGCAGGCTGCGAAAAGGAGACCCCAAGCACAGTAAGTTAAACAAAATGAGAAGACAGAGAAATAGCAGAGCAGAATAAAGAAAAAAGAATGAAAAGAATTGAGGACAGTCTCAGAGACCTCTGGGACAACATTAAACGCACCAATATTTGAATTATAGGGGTCCCAGAAGAAGAAGAAAAAAAGAAAGAGTCTGAGAAAATATATGAAGAGATTATAGTTGAAAATTTCCCTAACATGGGAAAAGAAATAGTCAAGTACAGGAAGCACAGACAGTCCCATACGGAATAAATCCAAGGAGAGACACAAGACACAGATTAATCAAACTATCTAAAACTAAATACAAAGAAAAAATATTAAAAGCAGCAAGGGAAAAGCAACAAAAAACATACAAGGGAATCTCCATAAGGTTAACAGCTGATCTTTCAGCAAAAACTCTGCAAGTCAGTAGAGTGGCAGGACACATTTAAACTGATGAAAGGGAAAAACCTACAACCAAGGGTACTCTACAGAGCAAGGAACTCATTCAGATTTGACAGAGAAATCAAAAGCTTTACAGACAAGCTAAAGTTAAGAGAATTCAGCACCACTGAACCAGCTTTACAACAAATGCTAAAGCAACTTCTCTAGGCAGGAAACACAAGAGAAGAAAAAGACCTACAAAAACAAACCCAAAACAAGTAAGAAAATGGTAATAGGAACATACATATCAATA
>NC_041219.1:12353834-12354381 GCF_002837175.3 Physeter macrocephalus | reverse complement strand
AGGAGCACCTCAATACATAAGGCAAATGCTAACAGTCATAAAAGGGGAAATCGACAGTGACACAATCATAGTAGGGGACTTTAACACCCCATTTTCACCAATGGACACATCATCCAAAATGAAAATAAATATGGAAACACAAGCTTTAAATGACACATTAGACAAGATGGACTTAAATGATATTTATAGGACATTCCATCCAAAAACAACAGAATACACTTTCTTCTCAAGTGCTCATGGAACCAACTCCAGGATAGATCATATCTTGGGTCACAAATCAAGCCTTGGTAAATTTAAGAAAACTGAAATCATATCAAGTATCATTTCCAACCACAACGCATTGAGACTAGATATCAATTACAGGAAAACTCTGTAAAAAATACAAACACATGGAGGCTAAACAATACACTACTAAATAACCAACAGATCACCAAAGAAATCAAAGAGGAAATCAAAAAAAATCTAGAAACAAATGACAATAAAAACACAAAAAACCAAAACCTATGGGAAGCAGCAAAAGCAGTTCTAAGAGGGAAGTTTATAGTAT
>NC_041219.1:12344893-12353728 GCF_002837175.3 Physeter macrocephalus | reverse complement strand
ATAAAATGGACAACCTGGAAGAAATGGACAAATTCTTAGAAAAGCACAACCTTCAAAGACTGAAACAGGAAGAAAAGAGAATATAAACAGAAAAATCACAAGCATTGAAATTGAAACTGTGATTAAAAATCTTCCAACAAACAAAAGCCCAGGACCAGATGGCTTCACAGGCGAATTCTATCAAACATTTAGAGAAGAGCTAACACCTATCCTTCTCAAACTCTTCCAAAATATAGCAGAGGGAGGAACACTCCCAACTCATTCTACGAGGCCACCATCACCCTGATACCAAAACCAGACAAAGATGTCACAAAGAAAGAAAGCTACAGGCCAATATCACTGATGAACATAGATGCAAAAATCCTGAACAAAATACTAGCAGACAGGACACAACAGCACATTAAAAGGATCATACACCATGATCAAGTGGGGTTTATCCCAAGAATGCAAGGATTCTTCAATATATGCAAATCAACCAATGTGATACACCACATTAACTGAAGGGTAAAACCCATATGATCATCTCAATAAATGCAGAAAAAGCTTTCGACAAAATTCAACACCCATTTATGCTACAAACCCTCTATAAAGTAGACATAGAGGGAACCTACCTCAACATAATAAAGTTCATATACGACAAACCCACAGCCAACATCATTCTCAAAGGTGAAAAACTGAAACCATTTCCTCTAAGATCGGGAACAAGACAAGGTTGCCCAGTCTCACCATTCTTATTTAACATAGTTTTGGAAGTTTTAGCCACAGCAATCAGAGAAGAAAAAGAAACAAAAGGAATCCAAACTGGAAAGGAAGAAGTAAAACTGTCACTGTTTGCAGATGACATTATAATATACATAGAGAATCCTAAAGATGCTATCAGAAAACTACTAGAGCTAATCAATGAATCTGGTAAAGTAGCAGGATACAAAATTAATGCACAGAAATCTCTTGCATTCCTATACACTAACAATGAAAAATCTGAAGGAGAAAAAAAGGAAACACTCTCATTTACCATTGTAAAAAAAGAATAAAATACCTAGGAATAAACCTACCTAAGGAGACAAAAGACCTGTATGCAGAAAACTGTAAGACACTGATGAAAGAAATTAAAGACGCTACAAACACATGGAGACATACACCATGTTCTTGTCTGGAAGCATCAACGTTGTGAAAATGACTATACTATCCAAAGCAATCTACAGATTCAGTGCAATCCCTATCAAACTACCAATGGCATTTTTCACAGAATTAGAAGAAAAAATTTCACAATTTGCATGGAAACGCAAAAGACCCTGAAAAGCCAAAGCAATCTTGAGAAAGAAAAATAGAGATGGAGGAATCAGGCTCCCCAACTTCAGACTATACTACAAAGCTACAGTAATCAAGACAGTATGGTACAGAAATATAGATCAATGGAACAGGATAGAAAGCCCAGAGATAAACCCATGTAGATATGGTTACCTTATCTTTGATAAAGGAGGCAAGAATATGCAATGGAGAAAAGACAGCCTCTCCATTAAATGGTGCTGGGAAAACTGGACAGCTACATGTAAAAGAATGAAATTGGAACACTTCCTAACACCATACACAAAAATAAACTCAAAATGAATTAAAAACCTAAATGTAAGCTAGAGTAAAGACCTAAATGTAAGCTAGAGACTATAAAACCTTAGGGGAAAACAAGGGCAAAACACTCTGTGGCATAAATCACAGCAAGATCCTTAGTGACCCATCTCCTAGAGAAATGGAAATAAACATAAAATAAACAAATGGGACCTAATAAAACTTAAAATCTTTTGCACAGCAAAGGAAACCATATACAAGATGAAAAAACAACCCTTAGAATGGGAGAAACATTTGCAAATGAAGCAACTGACAGAGGATTAATCTCCAAAATATACAGGCAACTCACGCAGCTCAATATTAAAAGAAAAAACAACCCAATCCAAAAATGTGTAGAAGATCTAAATAGACATTTCTCTAAAGAAGATATACAGATTGCCAACAAACACATGAAAGGATGCTCAACATCACTAATCATTAGAGAAATGCAAATCAAAACTACAATGAGGTATCATCTCATGCCAGTCAGAATGGCCATCATCAAAAAATCTACAAACAATAAATGCTGGAGAGGGTGTGGAGAAAAGGGAACCTTCTTACACTGTTTCTGGGAATGTAAATTGATACAGCCACTATGGAGAACAGTATGGAGGTTCCTTAAAAAACTGAAAATAGAACTACCATATGACCCAGCAATCCCACTATTGGGCATATACCCTGAGAAAACTATAATTCAGAAAGAGTCATGTAACCACAATGTTCATTGCAGCACTATTTACAATAGCCAGGACATGGAAGCAACCTAAGTTTCCATCAACAGATGAATGGATAAAGAAGATGTGGCACATATATACGATGGAATATTACTCAGTCATAGAAAGAAACGAAGTTGAGTTATTTGTAGTGTGGTGGATGGACCTAGAGTCTGTCATACAGAGTGAAGTATGTCAGAAAGAGAAAAATAAATACCGTATGCTAACACATATATATGGAATCTTAAAAAAAAAAAAAAAGGTTCTGAAGACCTTAGGGGCAGAACAGAAATAAAGACACAGATGTAGAGAATGGACCTGTGGATACGGGGAGGGGGAAGGGTAAACTGGGACGAAGTGAGAGAGTAGCATTGACATATATACGCTACCAAATGTAAAATAGATAGCTAGTGGGAAGCAGCTGCATTGCACAGGGAGATCAGGTTGGTGCTTTGTGACCACCTAGACGGGTGAGACAGGGAGGCTGCAAGGGAGATGCAAGAGGGAGGGGATATGGGATTATACGTATACGTACAGTTGACTCACTTTGTTATACACCAGAAACTAACAAACCATTGTAAAGCAACTATACTCCAATAAAGATGTTAAAAAAAAAAAAAGATATAGCATTGGCCAGTAATTCTGAGATGGACAAATGCTTTAACATTTTTTTTTAATTGGAAAAGTTATTTAGAAACTATCATTTGGGTGAAAGTGATCAAAAAGGACAAACTTTCATTTACGAGATAATTAAGTTCTCAAGATGTAATGTACAACATAACATGGTTAGCAATACCATACTGTATATTCAAAAGTTGTTGAGAGTAGGTGCTAAAATTTCTCATTGCAAGAAAAAAAAATGTAACTACATGAGGTGATGGATGTTAACTAAGCTTACTGTGGTAATCACTTTATAATATATACATATATCAAATCATTATTATGTACATCTTAAATGTGTATTATGTTCTGTCATTTATATCACAATAAAACTGGAAAAAAAGAAATAATATTTTTTTATTATCAATATTATTATTACATTAATAGTAATGAACAGTATCTCTCTAGCTGTAGCCCTACCTTCTTTAAGAGAGCCTCCATTCTCTAAAAGTTCCCCTTCCCCATTCCCAAACTTTTCTGAGAATAAACACATTCTGTCTGCTTCCACCTGGTGCCCACCATTTTTTCTGCACACTTCTTCAGCACCGTTTGGAGCATCTAGTGCTGAACCTCCCACTTAGTAAAGCCCTGTGAGGATGGTGCCCTAGCACACTGCCAGCATCTGCTGTCCGTGGTGCTTATTTTTGTGCCAAGGACTCTACCCTAAGGACGCAAAGCACTGCCTCAAGTTACTATTGAATCCACTGACGTTACATTGGCAATCCATTGGCATTACAGCCAGAGACCCAGACGTTGGATTTTGCCAGGTACTGCTATGAAAGGTCTTGAGTGTTCCCATGGTGCAAGGGGCAGTGTTTGGCTAAAGCCACAAGTGTTATTAATATGTCCATGCCCTAAATGTACCAAAGTTCCATATTCACTGTACCCACCTTATTCATCTTGCCATTTTTTAAACCATGATCTTTTTTAATGGACACCAATACAATGGTGCTTACTGCTCTTAATGTACTACTGTTTTTAGTGAAAATGAAGTTTTCTGTTTTTATCTTCAGCCCTCAGTCTCCTAGAGATTAATTCATGAGCATCACGCTGAGAAGCAAATCTCAGTAGCAAACAGTATGTTGTACTCAAAATTGGTCCTCACTTCTAACTACCAAGTATGCTGTTCATTCTCTCGTCTTGGAATAAGCTCACTCTCAAGAGTTTTGCCAGCCCTTCTTCCAAACAGACCCTGAGTGAACCTGCCCTGATGTGGCTAATTCTATGGTGAGCAGCACTTAGGCTTTAGCTGAGAATGCCTACCACACTACAGTTCTGCAAAAAATTTAGTTCAGTTCAAGGAAAGCTGTAAGTTCTTATTCCATTCTGACAAGTGAAGAATCCAGAACCCCAATTTTAATGAAAACATCTTATTTTGGTGTGTTGGTTTATTTGGATTTACTGATTCTAGTCTAACAAAGAGTATAGTAGTTAAGAGATGGACTCTGGAACCAGACTGAATTCATCTCAGGTTTGCCAATTACCAGCTGTGAGACCTTGGAAAAGTTATGTAATCACCATCTGTGCCTCAGTGTTCATAGCTATGAGAGTATTGCTAGTGTACACACCGGGTTTTAGTGGAGATCAGTTCACATGAATAAGCAGCACTGGCATGGAACAGTGATTGGTATATAGTAAGCTATACAGTAAGCACTATCTATGATTTGCTAATGGTATTTAACAATTGTTTAACTGCTATAACTTTACCAATGATCACCCATGCAAAGACTTTCTCATTTAGTGATACTGGATGAGTAATAAGAACTGATGTGGTCTGGACATATGCCAAAGAGTTTATCTAATTAACACTTCTGTGCATTCTGAATTGGAGAACGAGGGTACAAAGAGGAAATTGTGCAAATGTTTGTACTTATTTGTAATAAGACAATAAATTCTAGCACATGTTGCAATGGGAAGAGGGTGTTTCTTGGGAGATAGTCTATAAGCAAATGTGTTTCATTGGCATATAGACATCTTTCCTGTGTAAATACAGCCATGCACTCTAACCAGCAGCTGGCATAGTTACATGATGTTAACACATTAGATGTATATGTAGCCAATATACAAGCTCCTGTGTGTCAGGTTATATTTTTTAATTATTCCACTGACATAAATGTCAAAAATACTCCTATTTTGACCAGGAGGAATACCTCCAACAAAGACAGAATCTCTAGTCACCGCTAACTTGTATATTTTCCTTATTCATTACCCCAAAATATTAAGTACCTCAAACTAATTAATTAACAAAATAAAAAATAAAGTGCAAATAAAAACTTAGATTCATTCACACACACACACACACACACACACACACACACACACAAATGTGTACACGAATATTCATAGAAGCTTTATTGTTCTCAATAGCCAAAAACTGGAAAAAACCAAAATGTCCATCAGTGAGTGAAAAGGTAAATAAACTATGGTACATCCAAATCATTAAATACTACTCAGCAATAAAGAGGAGTGAATTTTTAAATTTTAATTAACTATAGTTGATGTACAATGTTTCAGGTGTACAGCAAAATACAGGTATACAAAGAATACTCTGTACAAAGTATTCTCTTTCAGATTCTTTTCCATTATAGATTATTAACTTTTTAAAAATTTATTTGTTTTATTTATTTTATTTTTGGCTGCGTTGGGTCTTTGCTGCTGCACACGGGCTTTCTCTAGTTGCAGTGAGCGGGGGTTACTCTTCATGGCGGTGGCTTCTCTTGTTGTGGAGCACGGGCTCTAGGTGCACAGGCTTCAGTAGTTGTGGCACGCGGCCTCTAGAGCACAGGCTCAGTAGTTGTGGCACACGGGCTTTGTTGCTCCGTGGCATGTGGGATCTTCCCAGACCGAGGCTCGAATCCATGTCCCCTGCATTGGCAGGCGGATTCTTGACCACTGTGCCACCAGGGAAGCCCCTCCATTATAGATTATTAAAAAATATTGAGTATAGTTCCCTGTGCTATACAGTTGGTCCTTGTTATCTATTTTATATATAGTAGTGATATTGAATATAGTTCCCTGTGCTATACAGTTGGTCCTTGTTGTTTATTTTAACTACAGTAGTGTGCATCTATTAATCCCAAATTCCTCACCCATCCCTCCCCTCCCCTTTCCCCTTTGGTAACCATAAGTTTGTTTTCTACGTCTGTGAGTCTATTTCTGTTTTGGAAATAAGTTCATTTGTATCTTTTCTTTTAGATTCTGCATACAAGTGATATAACATGATATTTGTCTTTCTCTGTCTGACTTACTTCACTTAGTATGATACTCTCTAGGTCCATCCCTGTTGCTGCAAATGGCACTATTTCATTCGTTTTTATGGCTGAGTAATATTCCACTATATATACATACACACACACAAACACACACCCCCCATCTTCTTTATCTATTCATCTGTAGATGGACATTTAGGTTGCTTCCATGTCTTGGCTATTGTAAATAGTGCTGCAATGAACACTGCGGTGCATATATCTTTTCGGATTATGGTTTTCTCCAGATATATGCCTAGGAATGGGATTGCTGGATCATATGGTAGCTCTATTTTTAGTTTTTCAAGGAACCTCCATAGTGGCTGCACCAATTTACATTCCCACCAACAGTGTAGGATGGTTCAAAAAGGAATGAATTATTGATACATGCAACAATTTGGATGAGCCTCAAGGGAACTGTGCTGAGTGAAAAACAGTCAATTTCAATAGATTACATAGTATATGATTCCATTTATATATATAACATTCTTGAAATGACAAAATTATAGAGATGGAGAACGAATGAGTGGTAACCAGAAGTTGAAGGAAGGAGTAAGTGCATGTAGCTATAAACAGGTAGCCCAAGGAATCCTTGAGATGGAACACTCTGGTATTTTCACATGAATCTACACATATGACAAAAATTACATAGAATAAAACAGTATACACACATACAAATGAGTGCATGTAAAACTGGAAGCAAAATATAAATAAGATTGATTCATTTTATCAATGGCAATCTCCCAGTTTTGATACTGCACTATAGTTATGCAAATTATAACCATTAGGAGAAACTGGGTCAAAGGTATGTGAGATCTCTCTGTATTATTTCTTACAAATATATGTGGATCAATAATTATTTCAGAATAAAAAATTTACAAAAAGAAAAGAAAGTGCACCTAAGAACTTTCATAAGATCTTGTATAAAATGTCAAAAATGCAAAATCTAAATCTAAAAGTAGTATGATTTCATTACTCACAGACTTACAATGTCTGCTATTTTTAAAGCAGCAATCCCATGATTCTGTTTCAATAAATGTTTACTGAGCTCTAGGCCTAATAGTAGGCCTTTAAGCAGAGAAAATATTATATGACCTTAAAGGATACTCTTGTGGTAGGTACTACAGACCCTACTTTACAAATGATGACACAGATCCAGTGATGTCAAGGAACCTGCCCAAAGCCCCACTATCAATATACAGCAGGCCTGGCACTTGCCTCCAGCCAATGCTTTTTCCAGCACTAAATCAGAGCAGCCTCTGTCATAGAGAAATGTCCTTCATAGTACAAAACAGCAGCTATTTAGAATGAATTTAGGAACTTAAAAAGTGGATTTTGTGTTTAATTTTCTATCACAACAAGGGGGGGGGTAACTAATTTCATGTTGCTACCACCCCCAAGTTTTGTTCTACTATTCTTTTGCCGCTTGACCACAAGAAAAACTCTCCCAGAAACATCTTTAAAAACTATCCCAGTTCTTTCCCACTTTCATAAGATGTCATATAAAATATCAACTTAAAAATGCAAAATCTAAATCTAAAAGTAGTATGATTTCATTACCCATAGATTTACAATAGAACTATCAATCCTGATTCAATCATTAAATCCTCTTTGTTCGCCCCAACCAGCTCCTGAGTGGCTGAGCTGTTGCACACTGGACGATTGCAGGGAGTGGTACCATAGTGAAGTCACGACCTCCAACCTTGGAGCCACAGTCCACTTCCCTGCAAAATGTACCAGCTGGTCCCAGCCTTTCCCTTGATCTGCAAAGTGCAAGTCTATTCCCTTTCCTCACAATATTACTCAAATATTTGAAATCAGTTATCAAATTGCCCAAGTCATCTTTTTCTCCAAGCTGCTGAACACACTCCAATTGGTCCATGTCTCTTTTAAGGCATGGTGACCAGAGATGGACTATAAAGTGACTGTAGGTGGAGTCTGCTTAGAACAGAGCAAGCTTATTCTCCACCTCATTCTAAACACAGTGCTTCTTACTAATGCAGAGAAGTTTACATGAATCTCCTTGACGTCGTCACTACTCATAAAATGAAATTTTACATGCCACTTCTAAGCCATATTTCCCTTTTCCTATAACTGTGCAATTGGGTTTTGTTTCTTTGTTTTACTTTATTTTTTTACCAAGGTGTAGGTCAAACATACATTCAACAAAGATATTAAATACCTTAAATACCTATTTTGTCTAGCATTTTTATTAGTGCTAAAGTTAGATAAATCAACAGTCTCTGACTTCAAAAAGCTCAGAGCTGCGGGGGATGGGGAAGGAGGACAAGCAAAACAACCTGATTTTCTTACAGTGTGATGAGAGTTTAAAAAGTAAGCACAGAACTAGAACAAAAACTTCACAATTTTTATGGAAACACAAAAGACCCCGAAAAGCCATAGCAATCTTGAGAAAGAAAAACGGAACTGGAGGAATCAGGCTCCCGGATTTCAGACTATACTACAAAGCTATAGTAATCAAGACAGTATGGTACTGGCACAAAAACAGAAATATAGATCAATTGGAACAGGATTGAAAGCCCAGAGATAAACCCACGCACATATGGTCACCTTATCTTTGATAAAGGAGGCAAGAATATACAATGGAGAAAAGA
>NC_041219.1:12344417-12344804 GCF_002837175.3 Physeter macrocephalus | reverse complement strand
TAGAACACTCCCTAACACCATACACAAAAATAAACTCAAAATGGATTAAAGAACTAAATGTAAGGCCAGACACTATAAAACTCTTAGTGGAAAACATAGGCAGAACACTCTATGACATAAATCACAGCAAGATCCTCTTTGACCCACCTCCTAGAGAAATGGAAGAACAAAAATAAACAAACGGGACCTAATGAAACTTCAAAGCTTTTGCGCAGCAAAGGAAACCATAAACAAGATGAAAAGACAACCCTCAGAATGGGAGAAAATATTTGCAAATGAAGCAACTGACAAAGGATTAATCTCGGGCTTCCCTGGTGGCGCAGTGGTTGAGAATCCGCCTGCCAATGCAGGGAACACGGGTTCGTGCCCCGGTCCGGGAAGATCCCA
>NC_041219.1:12309122-12343877 GCF_002837175.3 Physeter macrocephalus | reverse complement strand
TGACACAGCAATCCCACTACTGGGCATATACCCTGAGAAAACCATAATTCAAAAAGAGTCACGTACCACAATGTTCATTGCAGCACTATTTACAATAGCCAGGACATGGAATCAACCTAAGTGTCCATCGACAGATGAATGGATAAAGAAGATGTGGCACATATATACAATGGAATATTACTCAGTCATAAAAAGAAACGAAATTGAGTTATTTGTAAGTGAGGTGGATAGACCTAGAGTCTGTCATACAGAGTGAAGTAAGTCAGAAAGAGAAAAATAAATACTGTATGCTAACACATGTATATGGAATCTAAAAAAAAAAAAAATGGTTCTGAAGAACCCAGGAGCAGGACAGGAATAAAGACGCAGATGTAGAGAATGGACTTTAGGATATGGGGAGGGGGAAGGGTAAGCTGCGACAAAGTGAGAGAGTGTCATGGACATATATACACTATCAAATGTAAAATAGATAGCTAGTGGGAAGCAGCCGCATAGCACAGGGAGTAGTGGGAAGCAGCTGCATAGCACAGGGAGATCAGCTTGGTGCTTTTTGACCCCCTAGAGGGGTGGGATAGGGAGGGTGGGAGGGAGATGCAAGAGGGAGGAGATATGGGGATATATGTATATGTATAGCTGATTCACTTTGTTATAAAGCAGAAACTAACACACCATTGTAAAGCAATTATACGCCAATAAAGATATTAAAAAAAAAAGTAAGCACAAGAGTAAGCTAAGAGTTCAGCAAATCATCCTCAGTCAACCCACATATGGGAGAGCTTGAGAAGTGGTTTACAAGAGACAGCAATGCTCAAGCTGGGTCTCAAAAAACAAGAAGAAGGTAGCCAAGGAAGCCGCAGAGGGGAAGTGATCAAGGGTATTCCCAGTACAACAGGCAGCACAGCCCGTCACGAACCCGCATGTTCTCATTGTGACTGGAGTAAACCCTGACAGAGTCCGTTCTGTTAGGCTCAGGACTCATTCCATAGAAATCTTGGGTCTCAATTCCATTGCCTAATATGTTAGTTATCTTGTCAAGCTTTATCCACAAATTTGATAAGCATGTCTTCTTTTTTTTTTTCCATCCAAGTCTCTGATAAAAAGGCTGCTTGTCCTATTATACAACTTTTATTTCTACTCTTCTCCAAAAGGCTATTGTGAGGGACCTTCCCAAATGTCTGCCTAAAAGTCAGACACTCTGTAACCACGGAGTTATCTTGATCAGTCAGACCAATAACTGTTCAAAAAAGGAAGGAAGGAAGGGAGAGAGGGAGGGAGGGAGGGAGGGAGGGAGGGAGGGAGGGAGGGAGGGTGGGAGAATTGATTTGTGAAATATGCTGACTTCCAGTTGTTGCAAAATGCCTTCTAAACTGGCCAGAAGAATTAAACACAAGCTATTTAAAAGTCTTTAACTCAGACACAGGTATGGGTGAATTGACCAACCAATGCTGGGGACTAAAGATGTTTAGGAATCCTAATTTTTAGTATTGTGAATAATGAAGAAAGTTCCACTAACTACCAACTTCCTTATTCCATACCCTCGCCTCCAGCTGGCTCACAGGTGGCCTCACAATTGAGGGATTTGCCCCACCCAGAGGGTGAAATGTTAGTGAGCCCCCCAGACTAGGATGTGCTTGTACTGGATTCCGGTCAAGGGCCCTGGCCAGGGAAACCAAATGGGGCTGGGTAGGTATTAAGGCATCTCTCAGCCAAGAAGACTGTGCCAGACAGAGGAGCCTCACCTTCTAACTGAGGAAGGGTCTTTCCATAGTGTTGTCACTGTACTCACCCACCACCATCACCACCCCAGCTCAAATTCCCATCCATCAGAGCTGGGCCTGGTCTTCACCAGTCCCTCTCCCTTCGGGCTCCTGGAAGCAAGGACTTCTCTTTTACTGGTCATTTACCCCTAAGATTCAGACAGAGAAATGGGAACTTAACCATCATCGAATGAATTGGTCCACGGTAGGAACCTTGAGGTCAACAGGCTAAGAAAAATAATCAAAATGTGCTAGTAACATTTTAAAAGTTCAGATTTCCGTCTTCTCTTGGAAAGCTGTATACTGCAATAAAGGGCAGATGCTGAGTGGAATACACTGTATGTATTCATACAGTGTAATACAATGGACATACAGGGCTCCCTTCCAAAAAGCCAAGCACTCTATAGTACTCCACAATTCCAACAGGGTCTGCCTCATCCATGGGAGTTGCTGCCTGGCCCCAGCAGGCATTCCAGTCTGCAACCTTTGACTCAGAGAGGCAAGTTTTCTTATTCTTTTAAATGACACCTTCAATAATGTGTCTTAGAGAATCTTTCCTGGGGCAACAGGCTCGCTGTCCAACAGTTTGCAGAATGCACTTTCTTACCCTTTGTGAAAATTCAAAGTGAACCTTGGACATTAGGAATACAAAAAAAAAAAAAAGTAGTACAATAGCAAAAGGCTCTACTATGGAAACTGGGTCAAAGGAGTTAAGGATTTAAGGTAAAAAACAAACTACATTTATTTACTGACCACTTCCTACGGCAAGGGGGCTTGCTAAGTATTTTAACGTGCATTGTTTTCAATACTTCCCAAATTTTCCTAGTGTTTGTTTAGCTTCTAGACTCCTACCCTTGGAGATTGATTCACTGGGTCTGGGCTGAAGCTGGAAACAAGCACTCCTTGGGATTCCTATCATCAGGGAATTTGGTAAATACTACATTATCTTATTTAAGCTTACCGTAATTCTATAAGGCTGGTACTATCCCTAAAGGAAAACCACAATTAGGTTAACGCACACGGACACACTGCTGGTGAAATCAAGAGTTCACATAGATGAGGGGTCCACAAACTATGGCCTGTGGACCAATTCCAGCTCACTGCCTATTTTTCTTTGTTTATTGTAGTAAAACATATATAACATAAAATTTCTCATTTTAACCATTTTTAAGTGTACAGTTCAGTGGCATTAAGTATATTCACATTGTGGTGTCACCATCACATTATCCGTCTCCAGAATTGTTTCATCTTCCCAAAGGAAACTGCATACCTGTTAAACAATAACTCCCCATTCTCCTATCCTCCCTCTCCCTGGTAACAACCGTTTTATTTTCTGTGCCTATGAATGTGACTACTTGAAGTACTTCATATCAGTGGAATCATACAATATTTGCCCTTTTGTGACTGGTTTACCTCACTTAGCATGATGTCCTAAAGGTTCATTCATGTTATAGCATATGTCAGAATTTGCTCCCTTGGTAAGGATAACAACAATCCTCTGTATATAGATGCCACATTTTTTTTAATCTATTCATCTGTCAGTGGACACATGGATTGCTTCCACCTTTTTGGCTATTGTGAATACTGCTGCTATGAACAAGGGTGTACAAATATCTGCTCAAGTCCCTGCTGCAATTCTTTGGGGTAAATACCAAGAAGTGAAATTTCTGGATCATATGGTAATTCTATTTTTAATTTTTTGAGAAACTGCCACAGTGGCTGCAACATTTTATGTTCCCAACAGCAATACACAAGGGTTCCAATTTCATCACAGCCCCACTGACACTTGTTATTTTCTGGATTTTTGATAATGTCCATCCTAATGGGTGTGAAGTGGAATCTTACTGTGATTTTGCTTTGCATTTCTATAATTATTTGTGATGTTGAGCATCTTCCATGTGTGTATAGGTTATTTGTATATCTTATTTGGAGAAATGCCTACTCAAGTCATTTGTCTATTTCTTAATTGGGCTGTTTGCTTTTTGTTGTTGAGTTGTAATAGTGTTTCATGTATTCTGAATATCAATGCTTTATCAGATATATGATTTGCAAATATTCTGTGGGTTGCATTTTCACTCTGTTGATACAGTCCTTTGATGTGCAGAAGTCTTTAATTTTGATGAAGTCCAATCTACCTATTTTCTCTTTTGTTGCCTGTGCTTTTCGGTGTCATATTTAAGAAATTATTGCCAAATCCAATGTCATGAAGCTTTTCTTCTATGTCTTCTTCAAAGCATTTTAAAGTTTTGGGTCTTATGGGTCTTTGACCCATTTTGTGTTAATGTTTATGGTATAATGGTATAAGGTCCAACTTCATTCTTTTGCATATAGATATCCACTTTTCCCAGCACATTTGTTGAAAAGACGGTCCTTTCTCCATTGAATGGTCTTGGCACCCTTGTCAAAACTCATTTGACCATTTCAGCAAGAGCTTATTTCTGGCTCTCTATTCTATTCCACTGGTTTACATGTCCACACTATGCTAGTATCACACTATTTTTACCTTAGCTATGTAGTCAGTTTTGAGACCAGGAAGTGTGAGACCTCCAACTTTGTTCTTCTTCAAGATTGTTTTGGCTATTTGAGGTCCTTTGAGACTCCATATGAATTTTAAGATAAAATGATGTTCTTAGAACTCAATGTATGACCAAGTCCTTGCTGACTCAGAATAATCGGCTCTTTACTTTTTCCCAAATTCTAATAACTCATACTGATGCCCTATCTCCAAAGGAATTTCTTTGTATAAAATTGCAATTTAGGGCTTCCCTGGTGGCGCAGTGGTTGAGAGTCCGCCTGCCGATGCAGGGGACACGGGTTCATGCCCCGGTCCGGGAGGATCCCACATGCCGCGGAGCGGCTGGGCCCGTGAGCCATGGCTGCTGAGCCTGCGCGTCCGGAGCCTGTGCTCCGCAGCGGGAGAGGCCACAGCAGTGAAGGCCCGCATACCGCAAAAAAAGTAATAATAATAATTGCAACTTATGTATCAAATTATTTCAATGTCTGCTACATACCAATTAAGGATTTTTCTTTAAATTCACTGTTTCCCTCCCAATCCAGGAGCATGTATTATTTAATATTCAAACTTTTCCAAGATATGACTTCCTAGTGAAAAAAAATCCATTATTTGAATTTTTAAAGACGTTTGACATTACCTTTATAAGCATTAGCAGTAATGCCATTGATATATATCATGTTAAAGCAAAATATAATTTCCATAAACAGCTCTTGTTTATATACCAACCAACCCCAGAAAATACCTAGACCTTTCCAGATGCAGTCTCAAAGCAACAGAGGGGAACAGGTATTATCATCACTCCCAGCCTTCTCCATCTCAATAATGGCACACTTCAGTCCACCAGTTACTTAAACCAGAAACCTGGGAATCATCCTTGACAGCTCTTTTTCCTTCATCCCCACATTCAATTTATTAATGAGTTTTGTCCATTCTGCCTTTATAATACATCCTGGATCCTTCCCCTTCTCCATTTACACTGTGAACCCTAAAGGAAAGTCCACAACCATTGTTGTCAATTGGACAATGTATTTGGTGTCTTAATTGGTCTCCCTTCAAGCCATTCTCCACACAGCAGCCTGAAGGCTCGTGTCCCTCCTCATCTAAAACTCAATGGCTTCCCATATCACTTACAATAAAACCCAATCCCCTGAACATGACTGAGGTTTGGGAGGCCCTGGACTGAGCTAAGCCTCTCAAACCTCAGCCCAGCCTATGACCACTCCCCTCTTGTTTCTTAAGCTACAACCACATCAGCTTCCTCTAGGTTCCCTCAAACATGCCACATCCTTTCTCACCAGGGCCTCTGTAGGTGTTGGGTCCTTGTGCTGGCACAGCCTTCCTCCTTTATTCTCTTGAAACTGGCCATCTCCTATTGAGCCTTCAAGTCTCTGCTCAAATGTCACTTCCCCAGAGAGACTTTTCTAACCAGCAAACCTAAGACTGGTTTGCCATCAGCCCCCTGGTTCTCCCTCATAGCATCCTGTTATTTTCCTCCAAAATCTTTCACAATCTGATATTGTATTTTTGTTTACTTCTTTCTCCCCCGTTATATAAATTCTAATAAAGCAAAGACTATTTCTGATTTCATCACTTTATAACCATGCCTATCACACTGTAGGCCCTCATTTAAAAACTGGTGAATGGGCTTCCCTGGTGGCGCAGTGGTTGAGAATCCGCCTGCCGATGCAGGGGACACGGGTTCGTGCCCCGGTCCGGGAAGATCCCACATGCCGCGGAGCGGCCGGGCCTGTGAGCCATGGCCACTGAGCCTGTGCGTCCGGAGCCTGTGCTCTGCAACGGGAGAGGCCACAACAGTGAGAGACCCGCGTACCACAAAGAAAAAAAAAAAAAATTGGTGAATGAATTAAAGGACAAATGAAAAAATTGAAGCTCGAAAATATAAGCTATTTGTTCAAGGTAAGAGTTAAATAATTTTCTAAGCCAGAAATAGAACCATAATTCCCTCGGTTTTCATATAGCACTGGAGCCATTGTACCATACTTTTCCTAAAGGAGTATAAAGTATTGCTTTTCTCGTAATACATGGAGTGTAACTGTAAAAACTAAAGACTTTCAGAATCCAAAACGCTAATTCCAAAGCTGCTGCATTCCATGACTAATGAGAAACATATACCATCATTACTATGGATTCAACTATTTTGAATGTGACTATTAATTCTTAATCAGTGATTAATCACAGCTATTTTCAAACTGTAAACTGTCTAGAGAATAGTTGCCACTTCAATGTATGTTTCACTGATGCATAACATCAATATGATGCCTTATTTTACTGTTAAATTCAAAATAATGAACATCTAATGAGGAGTTAATATGAGCAACTTTCATCATAATATAATAAACATTTGTTCTGATGACTCTGTATTGTGGTTCATTTGTACCTACTAGCCTTCTCGTTCTCTCTTTGTCTTTAAATTTGAGAAATTCTGAAAAAATGAGCTTTATAAGTTATACCAGAAATGTCAAAGATTGCATGCTAAATTGGTTTGAATCAAAGTTTTTCTATTTTATATCACTTATTAATCACAGACTGTACAACTTGGAAGAACTAAAAGTCATAATGCTTGCAAGAAGTCATAAAAATGTCTAATAAGCATTTGAATTCAACAGAGTTCTTTGATTTCTAATTTTACAGAATTTCTTTGAAACTCTTCTCAGAATTGATTACTTTACCATATTCAGTCTATAAGGAACATTCCCACTTAATTCTGACTATTCTAATAATCTCCAGATGTGTATCTATCCCTGTTATAATCATTGTTTTACAGTGATGCATACGTGATCTCTTATTATACATGACCTCTTGTTCTCCCCTATTCTTATATATTTTGTCCATCTTCCTCATTAGATCATAACTTCTTGGGATGGAAATCACATCTACACTTATTTTCTTTGAAACTTTCCACCCAGCCTTGCAAAAACACTCTGCCCCCGTTGTAGCTACTTAATAAACATTGGCTCATTGCCTGAAGGAAGCAATTGACAATCCAGTCAGTCATAAAGAATTCACAGTGGTGCATAAATTTATCAATTTAATTTTTTATGTTCCTGTGAGAGGTGGTGTACCAAAATATTTTCTAATCTTAGCTGAGATCGACTCTGGCAACCAGACAAGAAAAGGAATAAAGTGTCACTTATTGATACATTCAGTGCTGGCTAATTTTGTGATAGCAAGCTTTTCAGTGTGTAAAAGTTAAACTTGCATAAAAGAATGTGTTTGTTGGTGTGGAGTTCTTTAATGTGCTCCTTTTCTTACTGCCAAGATTTGTAATATATGATATCAACTTGGGAGACATATTAACAATCATACTTCCCTAAGAAAAGAAAAACATTCCCTAAGATACTACAAAAATGCAAAACAGTATGTTGCATTTGGTGTTGGGAGAGTGGGCTTTGAATCTGGCTTTCCTGGGTTTAGATCTTGGTTCTTCCACTTACTCATTATGTGACCTTGCATGCGTCACTTATCCTATCAGAGTCTTGGTTAATTCAACTTTAAAAAAAAAAATTAAAAAATCTACCACATAGTGTTGTTAGGAGGATTAAACAAGTTAGAACCTGTAAAATGTCAAGAACTGCCAGTGTGAGCCAACGCCTAGCTAATATTTTTATTACATTTTCTTCCACAATAACTTCCCTTTTGTTACAGATACTGGTTGCTAGAAGGAGAGCTGGTGAGGGGAAGAAATTATGTAATCTTTTCAGTGATTAGATAATTGTTGTAACAGGTAGCAATATTCCCCACACCAATTCCTCCCATGCCCCTATTCCATCTCCTCACTACAAGCAAGATATATCAGCAACAGCCGTCTCTTGAAAAAATCAACTGTAGTGTGCCCTGTACAACATTTATTTGCACAGTTTTCCTCTCTTTTCTCATACTACTTTCATTCTAAAATAGAACATAAGGTTATGGCAACATCTGGGGGCTGCCCACCAAAATCTTCAATAATCATTAAGAGACTCATCAGTCTCAAGTCTGATCAAATGCCCCCCTGAATTCTCTCCCTACTGCAGCCCAGACCTCAAACACGTCACCAGAAGTCTTATCTTATAGTTAGCTTTGGTGCTGTCTTTCCTCGCTAGAAGACATTCTGGCACTCCCCATTCCCTAAAGTTAATATTCTTACCTTGGCTGTCATGGCCTTCCAGTCTGACACCCTCTGTCCTCCACTCTTTTCTCTCAATACATCTTGTCATGAGGTCAAAGAGAGTTATTGATCAGTGTTGAACACGCCCTAAACTACATGCCTTAATTATTATCGTTCTTTCCACCTGATATGCCCACTTGCCATTTATAACTATTAAGCTTATCCTTTCTGTGAAATACAAATAACATTTCTTACTTTCTCTGGCTTAACCTACCTGAAACTCCCTCTTACCTCATCTTTATTACCTAAGCACCTACTCACCACTTGAATTCTAAATGCTATTTCCTCCTTGAAGCCCCCTAAGGCTGAATCCCTACCTCCCTAATCTCAGGTAGAACTGATCACTGCACCAAATTATCTGCCATATCTTCCCCTCATAGTCTGTCTCTATCACACTTTGCTGGTCTCACTTATTCACACCGCCATCAAAATCCAGGTCTCTGAAGGGAAGGCACTGCATGCCCAGCACACGCCACCAATTCTTCCACTTAGTGTCCGTAAATGTATTTGCTGAATGAATAAACCCCTCCATGAGACCTGCACTATTCTCCCCCCAGATCCTGTTCAATAAATCTTTTTTTTTTTAATTCCCTGTGGCTCCACGGCACTCTGTACCTCTCTGATTGGACTAACCCAACCACATTACTGCTTGGTGTGTGGTTATGTGTGTACATGTCTTTTCCTCCCTACAAGACAGTGAGCTCCTTGAAGGCAAGAACGGGGTTTTTCCAAAGAGGGGCTTGTGCCTACCACTGTTTCTCATACAGTAGTGTTTAGTGGGTATGAGCAGTTTTGTGCTTTTTAAACTATGTGAGACAGGCCATCAGAAGTGGGGCACATGATCACACTCTGAAGAGAAAACACTACCATTCACGGAAGTTAGCACCACCTAAATCTAATATTTTTCAATATAAATTTATTTATTTATTTTTGGCTGTGTTGGGTCTTCGTTGCAGTGCGCGGGCTTCTCATTGCGGTGGCTTCTCTTGTTGCGGAGCACGGGCTCTAGCCACGCGGGCTTCAGTAGTTATGACATGTGGGCTCAGTAGTTGTGGCTCGCGGGCTCTAGAGCACAGGCTCGGTCGTTGTGGTGCACGGGCTTAGTTGCTCCGTGGCATGTGGGATCTTCCCGGACCAGGGATCGAAGCCGTGCCCCCTGCATTGGCAGGTGGAGTCTTAACCACTGTGCCACCAGGGAAGTCCCTAAATATAATGTTGAAATCCCTAAGCCCAGTAGTGGTGGCTCGCGGGCTCTAGAGCACAGGCTCGGTCGTCGTGGTGCACGGGCTTAGTTGCTCCGTGGCATGTGGGATCTTCCCGGACCAGGGATCGAAGCCGTGCCCCCTGCATTGGCAGGTGGAGTCTTAACCACTGTGCCACCAGGGAAGTCCCTAAATATAATGTTGAAATCCCTAAAATAAGACAGGTCCACCAAAACTCTCTAGTCCAGGAGTTAGAAACTGGCTGGTATTGAGAGAATGATACACTTTGGTGGAAAATAATAGAGAGTAATAGTGACTAGGACAAACCTGATAAGAGTTTTTGACCACTGTCAAACATTGTTGCCAAATCTTCCAATTTTTCAAAAGAAGCGCCAAACATGTATTTTATATAATATCTCCCCAAATTTTAAATGTTGCAAACCAACTCATTTAAAAAGAATCAAAAACACTGTGCAAGCCAAACTAAATATATTTGTGGGTCAAATGAGGCCTGTAGACCGTCAGTTTTTTTATCCTCTCTTCTGTATTCATTATAATACTTCCTAGTTGTTGAGGGCTTACTTTGAGCAAACCCTGCGCTAAGAATTTTGCATTAATTATATGAGTAAATGTGCATTCCTATGATCTGAGTACCACTGATCTGGGTAACATTAAGACACCTACTTCTCGGATGAAGAAACTGAGACACTGGGAGTTTAAGTTACTCACATCAGGTGACAACATCAAACATGTCACACTCCCACGGGCACACACAGATTTTTGTCCAACTGCAACGTAAAAATGGCTTTAAGTCATGTGCAATTACAAGCATGCTGTTATTTCACTTCTCCCTCTCCCACTGATCTCTGAAATACCTGATCAAAACAAAGTCAAGGTTGGAAACTGCTTCTCTATATTCTGAAATTGCTAAAGTTTGCTACATACCCTATGAAAATCCTACCTTAACATTACAAATATTAGTTTTTCAAAAGACAGCCCACCATAAATACTGAATAGAAAAAAAATCTTAAATATCTTCATCCAAATATGAGATTGAAGCCAGGAAGTATATAAATGAACAGGGGGAAGGCAAGAAAAATGGCACAGACATTTGGAAAAGATTAAAACTAACGTGCTGCACTCTGCAAATGTTTTTGAGTATAGACTACATTCAAAGCTCTGTGCAATAAGTTATTTTAAGAACCTGAGACTAGGATGATTTCAGAATTGAGAGAGATTTTAAAATTAGAATTAATAGGAATTGGTGACTAATATGAAGTGGAGGGTATGGGAGAGGGAGTAATCAGAGGTGATAACTCAGAAAGCAAGAAGAGGCTAGTGGAGCCATAAACCAAGATGAAGGCACAGAGGAGAAAAAGCAAAGCTTGGTGTGCAGAGCACAGTGGAGTGCACTGACAGTAAAAGAGGGGTTCCAGAGGGCACAGCAAAGTGGGCAGATGAGCAATCAGTAAGACAAGAGACAGGTGGGGTGACGTTGAGATGGACAGCAATGAGATGGCAATGACAGTTTGGGAGAGGACAGCAGGCCAGGCATCCTTGCTTTCTGGGTGATAATCAAGAGCCACAAAAAGAAGAGTCAGAAAATTACCAAACTGCCTGGAGGGACATGGGAATGATAGAGGGGAATGACACATTAAGGGCTGAGTTCCAACATCCCAAATAGTACTTTGCTGTCACAGTTCAACAGTGTCCTTCTAAAATACCTTCCTAGATGCTTCATACTGGATGAATTCTCATTGTGGTTCAAATTTATGGAATCATTGCTTGTAGCTTCAAATGTAATCAAGGGCACTGGGTTTTCAAACTGTGCTGTGCAAAGCCCTAAGGATTTTATGGAGGGGCTTAGGATTCAAAGACCACTGAAGGGATAGAGTTCTGGGTCCCTAACCTAACCGTGAAATTCCGTCTAAATTTGTTTTATATGATGGGCTTCTCAGATTCAGCTCTCGTTAAAAAGAATTCCATTGTTAAGAATTTTTTTTTAAAGAAAAAAAAGCTTTAAAATTCACTGAAGGGCTTCCCTGGTGGTGCAGTGGTTGAGAGTCCGCCTGCCGATGCAGGGGACACGGGTTCGTGCCCCGGTCCGGGAGGATCCCACATGCCGCGGAGCGGCTGGGCCCGTGCTGAGCCTGCGCGTCCGGAGCCTGTGCTCCGCAACGGGAGAGGCCACGACAGTGAGAGGCCCGCGTACCGCAAAAAAAAAAAAAAAAAAAAAAAAAATTCACTGAAGTGTTTTGATCAATTATGAAGTGAAACTTCTTAAGTAATTTGTTATGTCTCATAACAACGCAGTTTATAAATTTTCCATAAATTACAGATTTAAAGGTATCCCATTAATAATGTCACTCACACTAACATTTCCAGTTGCATTCTTGAGTGAGAGAGAAAAGAATAAAGATATAACTAATACGGCATGAATTTCACAAAATCCAGCTACGTTCACAGGGGCGTGTTGTTTGTGTGAAAGTTATCCTTGATAACTGTTGATAGAAATAAAGGTTGAGAACTAGTCATCTCAATGATATCCAAAGTCCTTAATGATTGTAGAATGTCCAATCCCCTTCCCATCGAGAACCAGGGAAGAACAGACGGTTCACTAAAGGGTCAGAGAGTGAGGGCCTTCCTAAGAGCCACAAGTCAGAGCTGTGGACACCCTTACACAAAGGAATTCCTTTTAAGGGTTTCAGAGAGAAAAAGGGACACACCAGGCTAAAGCCTAATCAGAAAAGCCAAACCAGAGCAAGAACATCAAATTTAGCAAGGAGAAAGTGGGCAGTAAATAACTGAAAGTGAGCGTGAGGGTGCTGAGGAAGGAGATTGAGTCAAAGCAAATTTAGGCCTTCAGCTGTGTAAACCACAGGAACAGTGCGCTATCTTCAACAGCTGGAGCAGGCAACGGATGCTCTAATTCTATCCCAAAGAGCATTTAATTCTTTAAGCCTTAGCAACAATGGCTTTTTAAAACTATACCTCAACTTTTGTAAGAATTCATGGGAAGTTTTAAATGAGCGTGAATAAGAGAAAAATACATTTTATAAGACCTGATCAACAGTATGATTTTACTGAACCCTCAGGTACAACCTATGAAAACCACAGAGTAGCTAATACTGTTTCTACATTCAAGATTGTACTTCCACGGGCATTGTCTCAGCCGGATCATACAGGCATGATGAGATTTGCAAAGCAAATAAAGACTTCATGCAGGGAACAGTCTAGGAAAAAAAAAAAAAATAGGATGCTTGTCCACCAGGAGTTGAAACTGAACTTTGTTGGTGGGACACAAATTTAAAATCAGAAGCGGCATCTTTGGGGAGCAAGTCACTGCATACAATAAAAAGAGAGTCTTCTGGAAATGCAGTTCTAGAAGCCAAGACACAGTAATAAAGCAAAGACTGAGCAAGCAGACAGTTTTGCCCTAGGAAAGGAGATCTCTAGAGTGCTAAAGAGAGGATCTGGTATAGCAAACAGACCAACACTCATTCAATTCCAGGGCTGGAGTAGAGGTTTATTAAGCCCGTTGTTAAGAACCAATGTAGAAACATCAGGACCTGCCTGTCATCTCAAGAAACCCTTGTGCTTCTCTGTCATATTGCTTTCATTCATATGTCTGATAATAAAAATATTATAAGTTAATAGTCTTATTAATAATGTACAGAATATTTATTACTAGGCATTATGTTGAATTTTTAAAATATATCATTTCACTTAACCCTCAGAATAAACCAACATTGCTATTAGGAATGAAAATGCCAATGTTATCTTTAACACACACACACCCACCTACCCCCACACCCCACCCCCCACCCCCCACACCCCTGCAATCGGCTCCACTCCCCATTCTTTGATCAGGAAATTGATTTTTTTGAAAAGCATTATGCAAACTCAGTGTAAACTCCCCTTCCAATCATATTGCCAGCACAAGCCACTTCTAAATAGAAATTTTGGCACTGTCTCTGATTATTAGCCCCACAGATGAGGAAATAAGGCTGAGAAGTTCAGTGCTATACCCAAGGTCACACAGCCAGGATTTAAATCCAGGAGCTCTGGCCACAGAGCATACACTCCTAGTGTCTACATGCCTTACTGACATATAGAATGGGGATTCTGTGACACCTTTAGCCTAACGTGTATAACCTGCAGATTTTACACTTTATGCTAACTGTTTCTGCTAATTAAGCCTCCTATTATGTGTATATACTAAGGCCTATTAGGTTGTAAGATACAAGCACTCTCAGTTTAACCTGGTGCTGGGAGTTGGTTGTAAGGATGCACAAGGAAATGGAAGACCCAGAAAACTCTTTCAGTAGCCACTCAGTTTGACCTCATAAGCCTGGTAAGTCATTCATCCCCATTCAGAAAACAACAGACAGCAACACCTCCAGAGACCCAGTAGTATCCCTCCCTGTCATCCCCTGAAATGCATTCATCAGCTGTTGACTCATTCTTGTGACTTAGCTTCCCATCTCAGCACATGTTCAATTCTGTTCTCCCTCTACTACTACTTTTGCTGTGTATCACCTTAAAAATAAAAAGAGCAGATCCAATTTGGTTGGTAGGTCACTAACATCCTATGGTATGTTACAAAACATTTAAGGAAAGCCTCTGACATGAAAGACAGGGACACAATAAACAGATGGAAGAAAGCAAACTGGAGAGACTATGCAGGGTGAAGAAAACCTCAAAAATATATTAATACATTCACAGAGGTAAAAAGAAAAAATATATATCCATGAAACAACAGGATGGTATTTAAAAAGGATATTTAAAAGTCAAGAAAAGAGTTCTTGAAAAAAATTAAAGATGGTAGTAGAATTATAGTGAATAAGCCAACAGTGAAAATAAAATAGAACACTAAAAAATGTTCACTGATTCCAAAAGAAGGCAGAAAAATATGAAAAATGAACAATGATTAAATGGTACAAAAAGGAAACCAACAGCATAATGGTCAACTTAAATTCAACCAGATAGATAATTACATTAAATGAAAATGGTCTAAACACTACAATTAAAAGGCAGAGGGCTTCCCTGGTGGCATAGTGGTTGAGAATCTGCCTGCTAATTCAGGGGACACGGGTTCGAGCTCTGGTCTGGGAGGATCCCACATGCCGTGGAGCAACTAGGCCTGTGAGCCACAACTACTGAGCCTGTGTGTCTGGAGCCTGTGCTCCGCAACAAGAGAGGCCGCGATAGTGAGAGGCCCGCACACCGTGATGAAGAGCGGCCCCCGCTTGCCACAACTAGAGAAAGCCCTCGCACAGAAACGAAGACCCAACACAGCAAAAATAAATTAATTAATAAACTCCTACCCCCAACATCTTCTTTAAAAAAAAAAAGGCAGAGATTATCAATCTGTATGGGGGAGAAAAAGACACAACTATATGATAATATACATGAAGCCACTTTAAATGTAAAAATAGTTGAAAGTAAAAGGGTGAAAAGACGTACCATGAAACCCTGCAAAGGAGCAAAAGAGAATGTTTTGGTGTAATCGAAATGGTTCACATATTAATTGAATATACACTGTCAAAATTTATCAAACTGTACATTTAGTGAGTGTCTTTTGTTGTACATAAATTATATGGTTGTAAAGCTGATGTTTAAAAATTTAAAAGATGATTGTTGAAATTCAAAACACAATGGAAACCCTGAAATAAATATTCGTTATCCCTCAGAAAATAGAAAAATAACATTAGTGCCTTAGTTTTCTATAGTAGAAGAATGACAGGAAAATGCTGAGCATTAATATGAGATCCAATTGCATTATAACAGGTGTGTTCCATATGAGAATGTACAAAGTGAAAATCAAAATCAACTTCAGAAAAGTGTTAGCAGAGCTGAAAAACATGAGTTTCCAAAGTGAATGCCTAACAACAGATGAAAATAGACCCACATTAATGGTGCATTCTCGAAAAGTATCAGGACACTAGAAAGAAGAGCAGATATAAAATAATCATCCCAAGAGAACAAGTTTTACACACAAACCATCAAAAACAATGATGACATTTTGGCTTCTCATTAACAACAGTAGGAGCTGTGGGACAACAGAACAACGTCTTTAAAATTGTAAGGGAAAGTGATTTGCCACCTAGAATTTTGTATCCAGCAAACTATCAATCCAAACTATCACTTAAATGTGAAGGTGGAATAAATACATTTTAGAATATGCAAATCTCAAAAAGTTTACCACCCATCCTTTCTTTCTCAGGAAGCTGCTGAAGGATGTGGTCCACTAATATAGAGGAGGAAATGAAGAGAAAGACCCATAACTGAAGGAACAGAGGCTTCAACATAAGAAAGAGAGAGATGAAGGAAATCCCAAGAAGAGATCCTAGAAGGACAGCAGGTCTTGAAAGCCAGTGTCTAAATTTTAGTGAGTTAGAAGTCTCTGGGTGTGCTGTACATACTGTAACAGTATTAGAAATTTAAGATGACCTCCTTTATACCTGACCAACCTCTTAATTTTTTTTAACACACTGACTCCTATTTTCAATTGATGTTTAATTTGTATTATATTCACTACTTTTTAATTTTTCTCTCTATTGGTTTAGGAAACTTTTTAAAAATCTTCACAAACACAGCTATTTTATTATGTTAAAAGTTTTAATGTTTTGATTTCCAACTGTCATCAGCAAAGTTTCAATATATTTCACAGACAAAAAAAAAAAAAAGAAGTCCCTGGGAAGGAAAGTTATCTCCAAAAGGTGAAGTTGATAGAATATCTAATGTGTTAATAAGAGATTTAGACAACCGGATGACAATTTGTGATAAATACATAAAAAGAATTATCATCAGGACTTCCCTGGTAGTCCAGTGGTTAAGAATCCGTCTTCCAATGCAGGGGACGCAGGTTCGATCCCTGGTCCCACATGCCGCAGGGCAGCCGCAGGGCAGCTAAAGCCCACGCCGCAACAACTGAGCCCGCACGCCACAACGAAAGATCCTGTGTGCCACAACTAACACCTGATGCAGCCAAAAATTAATTATTTAAAAAAGAATTTTCATCCAAAAAAAAGATACTTGTTAATTCCAGGAAAAATAAAATGTGCAAAAAAAGAAAAATAATTATAGTATACTGCATTACTCAAGTATAACCAGCATTTGTAAAGTTATAGTTATTTAAATGCTGCATATGGAGCCAATGAAATTTTTAAATACTATAAAACTTTACTGAGAGGATGGGATAGTGGGTGGGAAGTGTGTGTGTGATTAGGGTGGACAAGGTGTCCATATGTAAAACAACTACAAAATATCCAACAATAGGTGAAAGCGTTTGTCTCTTGGTAATGGGAAATGTGAAAGGTGGGGGAGTGGAATTGGAGGGACTGATATTTTTCATAACAAGCCTTATAGAACTCTGTAAACAATGTGAATGTAGTGCTTTGACACAAGGAAGACTTTTATTTTAAAAAATATGAAAAAGCCTAAAAGATATTTTTTAACAAAGCTAAACAGATTGGGAGAGCAGTAGTTGAACAGATTTATAGGAGTGGATATCACATTGCTTCTCCGAACCCCTCCATCACTCCTTTCATTAGGTAGAGGTAACATAAAAATATGACCAGCAGCAGTAAAGCCAAGTCCCCTCATAACTAGTTATATTACTTATGAGATTGACATAGTCTTTCCTCTGAAGAGCTCAGCTGCTTCACTGAGAATATTACGCATGGAACATTTTAACACCATAAAATTAAAAACAAAGGAAGTGTACAGAGAAAAAAATAAGATTGAGAGATTATAAAGAGCAAATGAATCAAATCTTCATTAGAAGACAATTAAGACAAAGCCCCTGAATAATTCTGCAGCCTCCCCAGAATGCTAGTGATAGAAATCAGTAGCGTTATTAGTTTTTTCATGAACCATTCCCACAATATGGCACTACTTATCACTTCTGCCTTTTGTTTTCCTGAAAACACTTACATACCCTTTGACCATCTGAAGTTATCAAAAACCAATCATGTTAAAACCACAAAAACCACTTCATGTTAAATATTAAGATTACCTGAGTCTACTTTGGGGAAATATGTAATCAGGGCTAACTGTGGCTTGATCTCTCTTTTATTTGTGCTTTGCACTGCCCTTTGGAAGGCCAAATAATTACTTAATCTGGCCTGGCTCAATCCTGGATGCGTGGAACTTTTCTTTCTGATTTGGCCTCTACTAACAGACATTCAGGCACAGACTTGCAAAAAATTAGGAATACCTGATTAACTCTTTGGGCTCAAAATTTGTCTACTACTGATCAGAATTGGCTAAAAATTATTAGCCAGAGCTAAGAACATCTCATTCTCATTATAAGCTGGTCTGTTCATCTCCTACTTCAGGACTCCCTTTTCTGAGACTTCAAACAAACAAACAAAACCAGGGCTTGGAGGAGGATATAGGGATAATTAATTTTATTCTGACTTTTACTATAAAATATGAGGTCAGATAAGGATTTAATCAGAGAAGACCTGACATTAATCCCCTTTTATTGTGCACTCTCTGTGCTAGCCACCATGTTAGACCCTTTATATAATATTATCTCTAGTCCTCAATATACCTCTTCAAGATACCTATTACATCTGCAATTTACAGGTGAGCACACCAGGGCTTTAAACAACTAGTCTTTCCTAGATCACCTGAGGAGCTACAGAAGCAGCGTGACCAGCTGGAATCCCATCTTCCCATAATTATGATCTACCACTGCCTTGTCAGGAGGTGTGTCCTGGTAACAGAAAATTATACCTACCCCAAAGTTGCTGCAAGGATTAAATAAATAAAATAATACAACTAAAGCACTTAGACCAGTGCCCTAAACATAGTGAGTACTTTATACATATTAGCTCTTAATGTGATTCTAACTGCCATTATATATTTTAAAAGCTAGTAACCCTACCTTCCTCTTCCTTTTATTTTCTCTTCTTCCTTAGCCTAAAGGAAGTAAGAGATACAATATGCCTGTAAGTAGAAAGGGGTGGCTCCATGACTTAAGGGATTTAAGTAAATGCACTTCCTCCTCCAGATATTCTATGCTGATCAGGGCACAGCTCCTGTAAGACAGAGCCTGTTCTCTAAGTCACAACCTGGCTATTTAACAGGAGCTGGCATCCAGTTTGAAACCGATTTTCCTGTCTACCGTTGTCCTTCCGTCAGAACAGGACTGAAGGACACGTACTGCTTCCTGTGAGTTCCAGGACCAGCATCATAAATAAAGTAATGCTGATTGAAATGATTTACTCTTGCGCATTCCCTTCTCTCACACACGGACTGAGGAGAAATGAGCCCAAAATGGAGTTTGCATGGATTTCTAACCCTCTTTGATTAGCAAGTCACAGCACTGTTTTACATGGATGTGAGCACAGCCGCCATCCTACTCCGAGCAGATGATCGTCTATAACTAACTGCTTGAACACAATTATTCCCATCAAGAGCCTCTCATAATGTTGCTTTACATCCTCAACCAATCACTGTTTCATGCACTTATCTTACAATTTTCCCTATGGGCTCCCTCACACATTCCCACATATTCTAAACCTTCATATAAGTTCCTTCCCTTCATCCTTTCCCAACAAATACCACCCAGTTACAGGTGAGTTTTCCTCCCTTTTCTCCTCACATGCCTGGGTCTTTCGTTAAATCTCAACTGCTTTTCTGCGTCAATTCTTACCTCCCGTCTCCAGGCTGCTGGCGGATACACAGCTGCTGGAAGGCTGCTCACCTCCTCCTCTCCTCTTTAGGCCTCTCTCAGAGTTGCTTCCAACAATAATGTGAGAAGGGAGTTCTTTGGTCTCCTTCTCAAGTGTTCGCCCACCAGAAAGATGAAAAGAAGGCTCAAAATGTGGGAAACATTTTGTTACTTACCTCTCAGCACAACTATCTGCCTTAGTCCTGACAGCACATGAATGAGTACAGATGTAATTCTTCTGCTATGACAAAGCAGCGTGACAATAGTGCCCCTCATAAGATCCACACGTGTGCACATTCATTCATCCATATATGAATCCATCCAATAAAACTACCTTACTTGCTTGCCATGTGTTAATCACTTTGGTAAATGCCAGAGATACAAAGGTGGCTCAGATGGAAACTGGATCAGAGGAGGAAGGGCCAGACTAGGACCAAGGAAGCCAGTTAAGACGATATGGCAGTAGTTCAGCTCAGAAATGATTAAGGTCCTGAATGAACCCAAACATTGGCAGTGGAGCTAGGAAGCAGAGTCAGAAACATGAGATACAAGGAGGGTATGTCAGAAGGGTATTTATTATATGTGAGGAACAAGGGGAAAAGAGACGAAAGACTAGGATGACTCCAAGATTTCTTGATGAGACTGAGTTAACGATGTTATCACTCCCTGTCAGAGGGACAGGACAGATAGGTTTGGAGGGAAATAATGAGTCCAGTTTTGGAGACTGAGATACCTGTGGGATCTCAAGGTACAGATAACTACTAAGTATTTAGACTGAAGCTGGAAATTTAAGTTTGTGAGATTGAATACTTGCCTCAAAACAGAATCTCCTGCTCAATGTCCTCAACAGGAATCAAATGCTCTTTTAAAAAAATATTTAGGGAGAACTGCTTGAAAGAACAAAACTATCTTCACTTCAAGATACTCTGAAACATTTCTTTAGGAACAAGAACCATATTGTATTGGCTTCATACTGTCACAGAACTGCTTTAACTAAATTGAATCTTGTTCTGATGCCATTGTCTAAATGGAAGGTGTTTATAAGATACAGACTCTGTGAACTCATGAATGCATCTTCTGTAATGACTTGGAGGATTTGACCCTTATCCTTTGGAGGCTTCCTCGCCCCACTCTGAAATTCTTGCTCCTTTCAGTAGCAGCAATGGTTGTATTTATAAACAACCTGTTTGTGTACCTTACAGGCATTTCTGGATTGTGTAACCATGATGAGATTTTACCCTTATCTCACTGGTTTCTCAAAAGCTTTGAACAAAATGTGAGACTTAGAGCATATTTAGCCTCACCCCTCCTGGGTGATATTATGTTTTCTCCCTTACTTTTCTTAGTTCCTTTTGCCTCATACTTATTTTATGCTACTCAACTGGATTGTTTTGTACCCTTATTCGCAGTTTTAAATCATTCCTGAGACAAGATGTATTGTTTAGAAAGCCCCTTTAGAGTTCATGAAACCTCAACCTACAGATAAAAGCCACAGAAGAGGATGAGATGTTCAGTGAGCACATGCAAAAAGAAGAGAAAAATGGATCATTCACATTTTAGGGTGGAAACAATAGGAGGAACTGGTAGAGGAGACTGGAAAGAACTGATGAGATGACCCTGAGAGAACTGTGCCATGGAAGCCAAGGAAGAAAAGTGGACTGTGGGTCAAATGCTACAGAGAGATTAAACTAAAGTCTGCAAATGGCCCATTGGATTGGATAATTAGGTGATGATGACCAGAAGCAGGAACTTCATTGGCCTGGTGGAATCTGCTGCCTGGTTCCCAAAGAGAACATCAAGGCAAAAAATAAAGATAATTCTTGTGAGGCATTTGACTCAGAAGGGAAGAGGAGATAGTAACAGACAGAGGCTGATTTTTTTTTTTTCCAGAGGCTGATTTGTGATCAGGGATGAAGTTCTGTTTTATATTGAATAAATTTGGGCATGTTAAAACTGCAGGGAAGAACTAATTGAAAGAGTAGAATAAGCACAGGAAAGAGCAATAAGAAGCAGTGGGTCAGTTTTAGTGTGACTGAAGGTTAGGGGTAAAAACTGAGTTAAAGATTTCAGAGGTGGTGCTGATTGGGTCCAGCAGGTAGCCATGCGGGTAGTTGGAATACAGGAAGGTCAAGAAGCTTTGAGACTAAAGTATTGAATTTACCATCCATGTAGACGGTAAAGTCACCCAGGATCATGGCAGGATCCTTGGACGACCGTGATCCAGATATCAAAACCCTCCCCAAATGAGGAGGAGGGACCTCAATTGGATGACAGCCAGAACAAGGTTAGATGGTGGTATGGTCAGAAGGCAGAGCTCAAAATGGAAGGAGGTTTTGATTAAAGGTAGAAGAGAGATGGTTTGCCAGAAGCAGTGGCAATCTGGAGGACAGCCCAGCACTGCCTCAGAGCCTATGGGATATGCCTCCAATAGGAGGGAACATTTTACACAATCTCTGCGTGAGACTTCTGTAGGGAGGCATGAAGAAGTGACCCACCTGGAAGAAAGCTGAACTTCAGTTAGGGCAAGAAGGTGAGAGGTTAACTGCCACCATGATGAGCATTTGGAGAAAGGTTAGAGATGGGAGTTAGAGGAGAAAAGTTCATATCCATCCATCTCCCATTTCCTTGAAAAAGTAGAGATGACCACAACACACACAAGCCTCCAAATAAATACCTACATATGCCACTTTAGGGATGTCAAGCCTGGAAAGCAGATCTGAAATGTTGAAGAAATGGAAACTTCTCCCAACACATAAAGTAGCAGCTGCCACAGCATTTACCATGATGTGACCCATGCTAGGAAACTTCTCTTTATTTGGAAGAGGAATGAGACAGAGGGATGAGTAAGATGCCTGCATCGCCAGTGAGTGTCTATTTGTCAGGGTGGGGTGGGGGAAACAATGCTTTTAAGGCATTAATAAATTAACAGTTCTAATTAGACACATGGGGCACCCAATTGGGTGAAGAGCTCTACTATCATCCTGGGGGAAGAAAACCTGGGCTTGAAGGATATCAAATATACATGACTGTCTGGCTCATAACTTTTATTTAAAAAAAAAAAGTTTCTTTCATGTTGTGGAGTTAAAGAAAATACCTATTAGTAGCTACAGTCACTTTGATGTTCTAATAATTCTCAGAGAGCATTTTTAAGGAAATATAGAAGTCCATTAATGGTCCAAATGGGATTCAAACTCTTGAGCATTTGGGCAGGAGGTAGGGGAATCCAAGTAATCAGATTTTTCTGTAAAGATCATTGGGTATTGTATGTTATCACACTTACATCTTAAAGAGTTTTAACTCAGAGCTTTGAATGTTGCACAGCCTGGGTAGCAGCCAGATTGGCTCAATAAATCTTAATGCCTCTAAATTAAAAAGTCAGTAGCTATTTGCCAACTAAATTTTCAATCTGCTACATCAATTTTTGCATAAAAACTATACCCTCTAGAATTCTACATTTTTATAGCTCTCTTCCTCATAATAGTGTATATTCAATGCAACATCGAGCTCTGCCCTTTTTGCTTTAATTTTTTACATTTATGTAACTTTCTAAATAAATAATTTTCTATAAAGCTTAAAAAAGGACTGTTGCAATGGTTATTTCCACCAGATTAAATGTACATTATAAAAAACAATTAAGATATTAAAAAATTTTGCTTTCTTCCTTTCACCAAAACAACCCACTTCCAATTTAGAATCTGGTACAGCCAAACTGCTCTAATATTGCTATCTTATTCAGAGTAAAAGCAATAATTTAAAACAGACTTGCTTTAAAATATTCCTGAAATTAAAAAGTAAAAGCTCATTGACATTTTCTGCTACCAAAGGGCAGCACTTCAAAACAGAAATCTGAACCATATATGTAGCACAGTTTACAAAAGAAATGAGACATGAAAGTTTTTATCGTATTTAAATAAACTTTTTCCGATCCACCACCTCTCGCCTGCCCAACTACCGTCTCTCACACTACCACCACCCACCCACCACTTTATCTCAATTCCTTTTATTAACAGATTGGCAGTAAAATCCAACAGTGTTTTCTTGTATGGCTTATTGCATTGGTATCACACTAAAAATAAGAAAAAAGATGGTCCACACTCCAAGAATACTTTTGAAATTCTTCCTCATTTTTTCTAATACATTTATGGGGATTTTTAAAATTAAATATTTAATCTATACTATTTAAATTAAAATGAATGTGAGCTAGAGTTCTAATTATCTTTCTTCCTTCCTCCCTTTCTTCTTTCTTTCTTTCCAAATGTAAGCCAATTACTCCAACACCATGCATTAAATAATACATTCTTTCCCTGTGGATGTTAATGGCACCTTTGTCATATATTAAATTCTGGCATTAATAATAGTTTATACTTTCACAGTGCACACAACAGGCCAAGCAGTGTTTTAACTACTTTACATATAATACCCTTACAGCAACTCTAAGCAGTATGAACCATTTTATCCCCTTTTATAGATGAAAAATTTGAAATACAGAGAGTTTAAGAATTTGCCCAAGGTCACACACTACACTGCTCTCATCCGCTACATGTACCTCATCCTGAAATCTACTCTGGCCCATTATCAATCCCTCAGCTGGTATCATACTTTTAATTATTGCAGGTATTGTATGTTATCACACTTACATCTTAAAGAGTTTTAACTCAGAGCTTTGAATGTTGCACAGCCTGGGTAGCAGCCAGATTGGCTCAATAAATCTTTTTTTTTTTT
The DNA here is from genome assembly GCF_002837175.3 of Physeter macrocephalus. Lineage (NCBI taxonomy): Eukaryota > Metazoa > Chordata > Mammalia > Artiodactyla > Physeteridae > Physeter > Physeter macrocephalus. The sequence continues at coordinate 12,319,828 of NC_041219.1, read as the reverse complement.
TTTTTTTTTTTTTCTTTGTCAAAAGTTCGCCCATGAGACACTCACTCACCCTCAGCTGAAGGGTTGGTGATCCTGACTGTTTCAAAGTAGGTGGAGAGCTGATTCCAAGTTCCTTAAAAACAACTTGGCCAAACGTCTTAAGGTTCATACGTCAGAGATGCTATCTATAGGGGCAGTGCAGGGCATCTTTTGACTTACTGTCTAGGCTACATGATTCTGGGAAGGCAGTTTTGCAAGAACAAAGGCAGATTACAATTTACTACTTACTAGACAAGCAGGTTATGGTTGAATGGATCTAACTAATGGCAACCCTGGATTTTACCTATCTATTTTAAACTGCGTCATTGTCCACCATTGCATAGATTGTGTGAAGTGAACAATTCTCTGCTACATTATAACTGGGCCAGACTGAGCACCCTCGGTTGTTTCCACTTTGTCTTTATTTCCAGAGACTAATATCACTGGGGTGGACATTGAGGGATGTGGACATTGAGGGATGATTTACTCCAACTCTGTTTCCATTCGGACAGCAAGTAAAGCACCCACACTTACTTACACAGAATCCGGTTTTATTTTTTTTTTGTTTTTTGTTTTTTTTTTTTAACTCAGAGCTTTGAATGTTGCACAGCCTGGGTAGCAGCCAGATTGGCTCAATAAATCTTAATGCCTCTAAATTAAAAAGTCAGTAGCTATTTGCCAACTAAATTTTCAATCTGCTACATCAATTTTTGCATAAAAACTATACCCTCTAGAATTCTACATTTTTATAGCTCTCTTCCTCATAATAGTGTATATTCAATGCAACATCGAGCTCTGCCCTTTTTGCTTTAATTTTTTACATTTATGTAACTTTCTAAATAAATAATTTTCTATAAAGCTTAAAAAAGGACTGTTGCAATGGTTATTTCCACCAGATTAAATGTACATTATAAAAAACAATTAAGATATTAAAAAATTTTGCTTTCTTCCTTTCACCAAAACAACCCACTTCCAATTTAGAATCTGGTACAGCCAAACTGCTCTAATATTGCTATCTTATTCAGAGTAAAAGCAATAATTTAAAACAGACTTGCTTTAAAATATTCCTGAAATTAAAAAGTAAAAGCTCATTGACATTTTCTGCTACCAAAGGGCAGCACTTCAAAACAGAAATCTGAACCATATATGTAGCACAGTTTACAAAAGAAATGAGACATGAAAGTTTTTATCGTATTTAAATAAACTTTTTCCGATCCACCACCTCTCGCCTGCCCAACTACCGTCTCTCACACTACCACCACCCACCCACCACTTTATCTCAATTCCTTTTATTAACAGATTGGCAGTAAAATCCAACAGTGTTTTCTTGTATGGCTTATTGCATTGGTATCACACTAAAAATAAGAAAAAAGACGGTCCACACTCCAAGAATACTTTTGAAATTCTTCCTCATTTTTTCTAATACATTTATGGGGATTTTTAAAATTAAATATTTAATCTATACTATTTAAATTAAAATGAATGTGAGCTAGAGTTCTAATTATCTTTCTTCCTTCCTCCCTTTCTTCTTTCTTTCTTTCCAAATGTAAGCCAATTACTCCAACACCATGCATTAAATAATACATTCTTTCCCTGTGGATGTTAATGGCACCTTTGTCATATATTAAATTCTGGCATTAATAATAGTTTATACTTTCACAGTGCACACAACAGGCCAAGCAGTGTTTTAACTACTTTACATATAATACCCTTACAGCAACTCTAAGCAGTATGAACCATTTTATCCCCTTTTATAGATGAAAAATTTGAAATACAGAGAGTTTAAGAATTTGCCCAAGGTCACACACTACACTGCTCTCATCCGCTACATGTACCTCATCCTGAAATCTACTCTGGCCCATTATCAATCCCTCAGCTGGTATCATACTTTTAATTATTGCAGCTTTACAGTACATCTTGGCATCTCTTAGTGAACTGGCCCCCTCATTGTTCTTTTTCTGTTTTCTTGCTATTCTCAGTCAATCTTTAATGTAAATTTCTTCATTCTAACTAACTAATGACAAGTTAGTTTAAAAATATTTTTTCAATAGAACTGTATGAAATTTAAAAATTTGGGGAGAACTGATGTCTTTATAACACTGAGTCATCTCATCCAGGAACATGCCAAGATTCTTCATTGACCTGGATCTTCTTTTTGTGCTCTTCAATACAATGTTATGGTTTTCTTCATATAAGTTTCACATACTTCCTGCTAAATTTATCCATAGGCATTATATTTTTCGACATTTTTTCCATTATATTTCCCATCTCTTACAGGTTAAAAGATCAATCAGAAAGCTCTTGATTTTTTGTATATTTCTCACATTGTACTGAATTTTGATGTTCACTTCTAAAAGATTTTCAGTTGATTCAACTGAATTTTAAGGCATTTAACTATAGCTTCTATAAAGATAAAAATAATTGTGTCCATTTCTTTGCAATATTTGTACTTATCTGTTTTCCCATGTTATTGCTTTGATTACTTCTAGAACGGGGGACTTCCCTGGTGGTGCAGTGGTTAAGAATCCACCTGCCAATGCAGGGGACACGTGTTCGAGTCCTGGTCCAGAAAGATCCCACATGCTACGGAGCAACTAAGCCCGTGCATCAAAACTACTGAGCCTGTGCTCTTGAGCCTGTGAGCCACAACTATGGAGCCCGCGTGCCACAACTACTGAAGCCCACGTTCCGCAACAAGAGAAACCACCGCAATAAGTCCACGCACTGCAACAAAGAGCAGCCCCCGCTCGCCACAACTAGAGAAAGCCCGTGTGCAGCAACGAAGACCCAACACAGCCAAAAATAAATAAATAAATTTATTTTTAGGAAAAAAAAAAAAAACTTCTAGAACAATATTAAATAAGGTGTTAAGGCAGAAAGTATTAGTTTTCCCCCAGCTTCTATTCTCTTCTTCATCCATAGGAAACCCTAGTTTTCAGATGAGCAAAAGGCTACTCAGAATAAAGGCTACAGTTTCCAGCATTCCTTACAACAAAGTGAAGCCATGTGACCAATGACTGACCAATGTCAGCAGAGTATCATGTGGCAACTTCCATAGCCACAGCAGACACCACAGTGGTCTCCCTTCTTCTTTACCCATTGTCCTTTCCTCCATCCTTCTGCCTTAAATGCAGATATGAGATCTGGAACTTGAGTTACCATCTTAAAATATGAGAATGAAGACCACACCCCAGGAGTGATAGAATGAATCTGGGTACCTGAAGAGGCCATGAAGTAGGCCTACTTTACCATCCTTAACTGCCTTTCTCCAGTTTTCTTGAAAAGAAGAAGAGAGAGAAATAAAACCAAACCTAATCCTAACAGATACAAATGTAATAGTGACGATCACCCTTTTACCTGAACATAATAGAAATACTACTTAGTATAATATTTGCCATTGGCTTCTTATATATACTGCTTCTCAACCTAATAAAATTTCCTTCAAACTGATTTACAAAAACATTTTTTTAATTTTTATTTTATATTGGAGCATAGTTGATTAACAATGTTGTATTAGTTTCAGGTGTACAGCAAAGTGATTCAGTTATACGCTTACATGTATCTATTATTTTTCAAATTCTTACTTTTATCAAATGACTCTATTTAGATCAGCACTGTCCAATAGAACTTTCCACAATGATGGAAATGTTCATATCTGTGTTAATTCCATAGCCACGAGGAATATGTGGCTATTGAGCACTTGAAATAAGGAATAAGGAACCAAATTTTTTAAAATTTGGGAATAAGGAACCAAATTTTTAAAAATAATTTAACTTCATTTATTCAAATTTCTACTGGAATAGCTATGTGTGGCTAGTGTCTACCATGTTGGACTTGAAATAAGGAATAAGGAACCAAATTTTTAAAAATAATTTAACTTCATTTATTCAAATTTCTACTGGAATAGCTATGTGTGGCTAGTGTCTACCATGTTGGACAGAGCAGATCCAGATGATTGTATAGCTATTCTCTTTTAATCTATTAATATAAGATATTGAAATAATATAGTGATATTAAACCAGCTTTCATTTCTGGAACAAGATCTACTTGGTAATGCTAGATTTGACTTGCTAATATATTATTAATGTAGTAAGACGGAGAAAATTGCATTCACCAGGATTCTTAGAGAAAGCACTATATTTGTTCAGAAGAAATGCTTCATAAGTCTCTTGGGGTAGTATATAAGACCTTGAGGAAATGTGCAAATAACAAGGATAATGGAACTTGCCCTCCATAATAAAGGAGTATGGAATTTTATGTCCTAAACAGAAAAAATGACAGGGACAGAGTAGAGCCTGTGAGGCTGAGTACTGCATGAGGAATGAAGGAGAGACAAATAAGACGTTAGTGACACCACAGAAAGAGAACGAGAAAGAGAGATTTCAGATAGAGAGTTTTCTGAAAGATTGTAAATATCATGTGATATAGTTCTTCCTCTAGTCCCCACAAATTTTCAGTAAAGTCCACAAAGATCATTAATGTTGCAGGGTGTGTGCGTGCGTGTGTGTGTGTGTGTGTGTGTGTGTGTGTGTTATTTATTGGACAGGTTCACAGATATTCTATTTCTTTGTCCTTCCAGACATGTAGTAGGGTTTCATTTTCTTAACCTCTTAAAATTAGTTGCGTCTTGCACCGACCAATAAATGCGAGTGGAAGTAACATGGGTCATTTCCAGAAAGAAGTTTTTGGTGCCCATGCGTGCTTTTCCATATTCCCTTTTCCCTCTCATGGCCATGTTCCAGATAGTGGAATCTCTGACAGCCTGTGTCACTGAATGAGAACTATATACAACAGAACCCACAGTCAACCTGTGACAGACACAGTGTGAGTAGGAAATAAGTCTTTGTTGTCTTGGGCCACTAAAATTTTTAGATTGTTACTGCAAGATAATCCAGTCTATTCTAACTGATAAGGAAATTGATAGCTTACAGTGGAGTGTTGCTGCATTTTAAAAAAACATTAAAATATTTGGCACTAGATTTAGGAATGGGAGGTAGATGGTGAAGGAAACGTTGAACACGAAAAGATGAAAATCTATTTTATACAGTGAGAAATCATTTGGAACAAGGTAGAGAAAACAAAGACATATAGCGAAATGGGAATTATGTCCAGAAAAGAATTATGGTTACACCTATTGGTATATGGAGCTGACTGAAATCAAATAGGAAAGTAGTCATGAACGTTTTTGAGCGATTTGTGCTGCAAAATTCCACCAACCTGGACAAAAAATGATTCTAGACTTACAACAACCATAGGTCTCAATCTTCTATTGAACAGGAAGTGGGCCAGTAACGCTGCCTGCCCCAGTAAAGGATATAGTCCCTGATTCCCACTTCAGATATGACCAAAGAGAATAGTGGAGAAGGAAGAATCTCGTAGAGGTAGAATCTTGGTGCAATGAATAATAACAGATGTTCAAGGAGCCAAGTCAGGACTCAACCAAAGGATAATCCCCACTTCCAGAAAAGGGGCTCTTTTCGTGTTACCCAACCCGTGTGCATATTGAGTGAGGGGCAGATAACATTTAGTTCACAAGTCTCCAGATCAAAAGAAACCATATCCAGGCTTGATAGAGACTATTTATTTGGCATCACCTCCTTGTTGATGAACAGCCCATCACACATCACCCAGAGATCCTGGACTTTAAGTCTGGTTTTGTTAGACTATAGAAATTTTGGGTAGTGTCCTTTGGAGAGGGGACAGTTGTATTTTGAATGTGGAAAGGAGAGTGAAGCTAGTAATTGGTGACCAGGAAGGTGTTCTCTGGTAATGATTAGGATTGTTTGCAAATATTCCAGACCTTTCTACTTCCATGATGAAGGTAGGATTCTTCTTAACCTTTAAAAGTTAGATGCAGACATGTGACTTGCCTTTGCCCATGATATCTAAGTAGAAATTATATATATCATCTCTGTAACAACACATTAAGAGCCTAGAATACTATTCCCCACATTTCCTTGGGTAATCATAATGACTGCAATTTAATGATAGCAGTCATTAAATAATTTTCCAAATGGTTGATATTCTGAAAGCCTGTATCCCTATGTGAGGAAATCCCCAGCTGATCCTCAGTTGAATAAGCAAGAAATAAGCTTTCATTGTTTTAAACCACTAAGGATTTGGGGTTTTTTGTTACCCTAGCAAAACCTTGAGTATCCTGGCAGATATAATGTGATTTGAGAAACCCTAGGAAAAGGGTGAGTTCTGCACTGAATGGTGCAGGGCCAAACAGAGTCATCTTGTGAGGACTAGGAGATAGATGTTTTCTGGGACACATTTAGGATATATGCATCTATATTCATGTATATTAATTATTTTCCTTTTGTGCTATAATTTTTCAGTTTTTATATCAATTATGCTAGCCTTAAAAAATGGGTAGACAGATGTTATGGGTTCTCTTTTCATATGCTTTGGAAGAGCAAAAGGAACAAAGGAATGATCTGTGCCTTAATTAATTTAAGTTCACCTATAAAACCATTTTGATCAGAATTATTTCACTCGCAAGTGAAAGACTCCTAAATTAAACTAGCTTTAGCAAAAGGTAGGAAGGAAGGAAGGAAGGAAGGAAGGAAGGAAGGGAGGGAGGGAGGGAGGGAAGGAAGGAAGGAAGAAAGATGTATTGCTTCACACATAGGAAGGACAGAAGTAGCACCAAGGACTCAAACAATGCTGGAATCTTTCTCTTTTACTTTATTTCCATGTCTGTGTCTAAGTTCTATGTCTGCATGTGTGCCTGTCTCTCTCAGACTCCATCTCTCAGTCAAAGAGTTTCTGACTGTGTGTCTGTCTGTCCTGTGTCACCATGCCCCTGTCCCTGATCCCTTTCTCTCCCTCTCCCTCTTTCTTGTCTTCCATTGCAGATGGGCTTAATTTATATGGGAGGGAGTTGTTGCGACCACATGTAGTTATAGGCTTACATCATTCCCATTTAGCAACCAAGAAGAAGAGAACTTTTCCCACAGATGTGAATACAAAATTACCAGAAGAGACTTCGATTAACTCTACTGGGGTCACGTGCCCATCTTGGATCCTTATATACAAGGATATATACTAATATGGTTCAACATGATTGGTTTACTTCTGTGGCCAGGAATCAGTGCAATATCCCACTATCATAATATCATATAACTGAGGTGGGGGAGGAGCCACCCCCCAAAGGAAGAAGTGGTACTGACTGATAAAAGAAAAAGAAGAGAGCTAAAAATGTAGGGAGAAACATAAAGTTAGGCAAATAAACACAGTAGATATACACCACACCCCAAAAAACTGGGCTCAGCTCTGGAGGGGAATCAATCTTAGGCAACCTTTTTCAACTCCCTCCGTGGTCACCGGTCTATTTGGGTTTTCCTAACTCCACTTGAGTCAATTTTGATAATTTATATTTTTATTAGAAAATCACTTATTTCATCCAGATTTTCCAATGTACTGGCAAAAATTGAACAGGCTTTTCCTCATAATGTCCATCAAAATGAAAGCCAATGGCTTAATGCCATGGGCAATTCCATACAAGCAACTCTCTGGGAAACGAAATCAAAAGTATTTCAGGCTGCAGCTCTCTCTTGGTTTGGTTAATCCAGGAACAAAACTGAGTGTGTCTAAAGAACAGATGGACTTCATATCCTTCAGGCAGTTCTCCATATATATTACTTTTCACAACTGAGCTTTTGATAGGTACTGGGCAGCAGAGATTTCTAGGTTATAACCTCTGTCAAGAACCTGGAGTACGAATTATTTTACAGTGCTCAATTTCATGTTTCATAGGTCAGTCAAAATGGAGAGAGTTGACATTCTCTTATGAAAGTTGAGACATCTAAAATAGGACACATGTCTGAAGACAAGAGTCCTCAGGACTTTACAAAGGTAGGTCCATGGAATAAGTACTCATGGACAGGGCCAATCTTTTCTCGGATCAACTAAACAGCTGAACGAAACACAAGACAGAACGACAGACAGCATTCTGTGAAAGCTTGGAAAGATCCAGTGCGCTGCCATTAGAGGGTATGGATAAAGCAGGTGGAAAAGAAAAATGACATACAGGTTTCATCACAAAAGTGGTAGTAGAGATAGTCATTATAGGATGGGAGGGACTTCAAAGGGCAGAAGGGAAGCAGAGGGGCAAGAGAGAACTTAATGAATGAGCATGTCTTGTGAAATATATGCCTTTACAGTTTAGGGAATGCCTGAAGGGATAAAACAAAGGTTGGATGAAAAGATAAACCAAACTATTGTCCAGCCACTGTGAGGTAAGGAGGTCCAAGCTGAATGATGTGGAAAGCGGCCACATGAATGACCCTAAAGATGATCACAAGAAGCAGAGGAAAAGTACAGCTGAGCCTGGCCTGAATTCAAACCAACACTGAGAAATAATAAACTGTCGTGGTTCTAAGCCACTACATTAGGATGTGGCTTGCCCTATTAGGTATATGGTCAGGTCTGGAACTGCCTGCCCAGTCTTGTGCTACCCTTATACTAAGTAGTATAGTATACTACCCTTATAGTAATGTATATTAGCATTCTGAATCTAAACCCTCCTTCCCAAAGGATCCTGAATTTCTTCTACGAGAAGGAGGATTACAGAGGTCCATGGATACTGAAGAAAATAAGTAAATTCAACACCAGGTTTGTTACTTACACTGTGTCTATTAACATTCACCTTGTGTGCACTTTCTTTTTCCCCACATGATAAAATGTTTCCTTTTATTATGATTTCAACAATGCTTTGGATTACTGTCTAGATGTTCAAAATCCAAGGTTCTATCTTCTTCCCATGAAGATGTACATGATGACTGACATTGACACGAGTGACACATTCACGTGGGTTTATTGCAGGGGCTCTGAAAGCCCACCCCACTGACTATATAATCCTCTTGGCTTCGTTCTGTAGTGCAGCCAGTTTGGAGGGGTTAATTTTGTGAAATATTTATGAAATATTTGGGAAAATTTCGAAAGCAATTTGAAAAAATCATGGAAAGTCTGTCGGAATAACTTGTTCCTTGATTCAACTTTCCTCGACAACGGGAGAAAAAAACACCCTGATTCTTTGCTTACACCATTCCCCTCTACGAAGGCGGCCCTTCCTTCTCTTTCACCCCTAGATAAGTCAACCTTTGATAGCCACTTGCTCTCTCTAATACTCTCTCAAAAAGCAGAAATCAATTGTTCTTTCAACTGGTTCTCCCAGCCTTTTAAATGTACTTCTATGACAGGGAACTGTGTGTTATTAAACTACTTCTGTATGTGTCTCTCACTGTGAGAGGTCCAGTTATCACTTTTACTTTTCCAGTTCCAGGATCAGTGCACAGCAAATAGCAGGCACTTGGTAATTCTCGGCAAAATTAAAATGAAATGTGAAAACTAAAAATATTAACTGTTTAACAGAATGTAAATAAACTTAAATGGAAGAAAATAGTCTCGATTAATTTTGGCAGAACCTTTTTAGAAAGAAATAATTTGTGAAATGATGGAGAATAAAAGAAAAAATCAGAACCAGAACAGCTCAAATAAACATGTAACAATTGTGATTAATTCTAAAAAATAATTAATAATGCAGTGATAGCACAATTGCTTTTTTAGTTTTCTAGTATCCTCTGTTCTTTCTGGAACTTTATATCTGGCTTATAATTTGACCCTAGAAACAATTACTATATTCCAAGTCAGTATATTATCTAAGACGATATGGAGATCCTTCATCATTAATCTCAAGGCATGGGCTGATATAGCAGGAGAATGGAGAAAAGGGGAAACAAAAATGCTGACATTTAGGGCTTTAATTCTTATACTTATCTTTATGGCCACAGAGGAAATAGAGGTAAATCAGAGGCTGGAGAGAACTACTATAACATTTCAATTACTATCACCAGATAATTTGGGAGCTACTACACTCAATGAAACAAGAAAAGATGTCAACACAAATTCATAGAAATGCACAACCTTCCGAAGCTGAACCAGGAAGGAATAGAAAATATGAACAGACCAATCACAAGCACTGAAATTGAAACTGTGATTAAAAATCTTCCAACAAACAAAAGCCCAGGACCAGATGGCTTCACAGGCGAATTCTATCAAACATTTAGAGAAGAGCTAACACCCATCCTTCTCAAACTCTTCCAAAAGATAGCAGAGGAGGAACACTCGCAAACTCATTCTATGAGGCCCCTGATCAAGTGGGGTTTATCCCAGGAATGCAAGGATTCTTCAGTACATGCAAATCAATCAATGAAATAAACCATATTAACAAACTGAAGGAGAAAAACCATATGGTCATCTTGATAGATGCAGAAAAAGCTTTCAACAAAATTCAACACCGATTTATGATAAAAACCCTCCAGAAAGTAGGCATAGAGGGAACTTGCCTCAACATAATAAAGGCCATATATGACAAACCCGCAGCCAACATTGTTCTCAATGGTGAAAAACTGAAACCTTTTCCACTAAGATCAGGAACAAGACAAGGTTGCCCACTCTCACCACTATTATTCAACATAGTTTTGGAAGTTTTAGCCACAGCAATCAGAAAAGAAAAAGAAATAAAAGGAATCCAAATCGGAAAAGAAGAAGTAAAGCTGTCTCTGATTGCAGATGACATGATACAATACATAGAGAATCCTAAACATGCTACCAGAAAACTACTAGAGCTAATCAATGAATTTGGTAAAGTAGCAGGATACAAAATTAATGCACAGAAATTG
>NC_041219.1:12279262-12308596 GCF_002837175.3 Physeter macrocephalus | reverse complement strand
AAACCCATGCACATATGGTCACCTTATTTTTGATAAAGGAGGCAAGAATATACAATGGAGAAAAGACAGTCTCTTCAATAAGTGGTGCTGGGAAAACTGGACAGCTACATGTAAAAGAATGAAATTAGAACACTCCCTAACACCATACACAAAAATAAACTCAAAATGGATTAAAGACCTTAAATGTAAGGCCAGACACTATCAAACTCTTAGAGGAAAACATAGGCAGGACAATCTATGACATAAATCACAGCACGATCCTTTTTGACCCACCTCCTAGAGAATGGAAATAAAAACAAAAATAAACAAATGGGACCTAATGAAACTTAAAAGCTTTTGCACAGCAAAGGAAACCATAAACAAGACGAAAAGACAACCCTCAGAATGGGAGAAAATAGTTGCAAATGAAGCAACTGACAAAGGATTAATCTCCAAAATTTACAAGCAGCTCATGCAGCTCAATAATCAAATAAACGAACAACCTGATCCAAAAATGGGCAGAAGACCTAAATAGACGTTTCCAAAGAAGATATACATATTGCCAACAAACACATGAAAGGATACTCCACATCACTAATCATTAGAGAAATGCAAATCAAAACTACAATGAGGTATCACCTCACACCAGTCAGAATGGCCGTAACAAAAAATATACAAACAATAAATGCTGAATCTGATACAGCCACTATGGAGAACAGTATGGAGGTTTCTCAAAAAACTAAAAATAGAACTGCCATATGACCCAGCAATCCCACTACTGGGCGTATACCCTTAGAAAACCATAATTCAAAAAGAGTCACGTTCCACAATGTTCATTGCAGCTCTATTTACAATAGCCAGGACATGGAATCAACCTAAGTGTCCATCAACAGATGAATGTATAAAGAAGATGTGGCACATATATACAATGGAATATTACTCAGTCATAAAAAGAAACGAAATTGAGTTATTCGTAGTGAGGTGGATGGACCTAGAGTCTGTCATACAGAGTGAAGTAAGTCAGAAAGAGAAAAACAAATACCGTATGCTAATACATATATATGGAATCTAAAAAAAAACATGGTCACGAAAAACCTGGGGGCAAGACGGGAATAAACATGCAGACCTACTAGAGAATGGACTTGAGGATACGGGGAGGGGGAGGGGTAAGCTGGGACAAAGTGAGAGAGTGGCATGGACATATATACACTACCAAATGTAAAATAGATAGCTAGTGGGAAGCAGCCGCATAGCACAGGGAGATCAGCTTGGTGCTTTGTGACCACCTAGAGGGGTGGGATGGTGCTTTGGGAGGGAGGGAGACACAAGAGGGAAGAGATATGGGGATACCTGTATATGTATAACTGATTTACTTTGTTATAAAGCAGAAACTAACACATCATTGTGAAGCAATTATACTCCAATAAAGATGTTAAAAAAAAAAGAACAGATGTCAACAAAAAGAGTAATCAAAGAAATCAGAGAAATTTCTGGAATGGAGCAGCTCCACCAGTAATTTCTAAGCCTTCCTGACTGTATCACCCAAATTAGAAGCCATGTTCCCACTCCACTGGCCATGAAGAAAAGCCATGTTAAACTAAGCTGAAGCGATCAGACATTGATTTCTTTGCCATCCATCTTGTTAATCAACTTTATTGAAGTATAATTTACATATGATAAACTAATTTATTTTAAGTATGTCTTTAGAAAAATTTTGACAATTTATAACTACCACAATGTGTAAGTACCACCATAATCCAGATACAGAACATTTCCTCACCCAAAAATGTTACTGTGGCTCTTTGTGGTCAACCCCATCTCACTCTCAGCCCTAGGGAACCACTTACCTGCTTTCTATCCCAGTAGGTTACATTTTGCATTTTCTAGAATATCAAGTAAACAGAATCACACAAAATGTACTATTCTTTGGCTTCTTTGCTGCATAATAATATTTTTGAGATTCTTCCATGTTGTTGTGTTCCTTTCTCTTTATCACGGAGCAATATTCTGTCATATAGTTATACTACAGTTTGTTTATTCACTCACTTCTTGACGGACCTTTGAGTTGTTTCCAGTTTGGTGTTATTATGAATAAAGTTGCTATGAGTTCATGATTAAGGCTTTGTGCTGACACATAATTTCACTTATCTTAGGTAAATACCCATGCATGGAATTGCTAGATAATATAACTGCATGTTTAACTTAAACTATATAACTGTTTTCCAAAGTGTGTGTACCATTTTATACTCCTTCCAGCAATGTATAAGTTACAGATGCTCCACATCTTTGCCAACACTTGATATTGTTAACCTTTTTCATTTTTTAAGCATGCTATGGGGTAAGTAGCAGTATATCACTATAGTTTTTGTTTGCATTATTCTGATAAATAATAATGCTGAGCATCTTTTTATGTGTTTATTGACCATTTGTATATCTTTTTTGCCATGTATCTGTTCATTTATTATTGGGTTGTTTATCTTCCTATTTTTGAGTTGTCACAGAGCTTTAGGCATTCCGGATGCTAAAAAAAATCCAAAACAAGGATAAAAGTACCTTTTTCGTATATATGTATTGAGAATAATTTCTCCCAGTCCATGTCATGCTTTTCACTTCCTTAATGGTGACTTTCCAAGAATAAAAGGTTTTAATTTCAATGAAATCTAATTTATCCTTTTTAAAGATTTTACAGTTTGTACTACCTCAAATACTGCTTACTCCAAAGTCACAGAGATTGTCTCATACTTTCCTCTTAAGTTTTATAGTTTTGGCTTTTACCTTTAGGTCTATGATCCATTTCAAGATAATTTTTGTGTAAAGCATGAAGTATGTGCTGAGAGTCATTTTATTCCATGTGGATATCCAATTATCTCAACATCCTTTGTTGAAAACATTACCATTTAATCCACTGAATGACCTTGAAATCCTATCAAAAATCAATTAATGTGTGTATATATATTCTTTTTTTCTGGACTCACTATTCTATTCCATTCATCTGTGTGTCTACTCTTAGGCTAAAATTCATTATCTTAAGTCCTATAACTTTATGACATCTTGAAATTAGATAGCATAACTTGTAACTTGATTCTTATTTTTCATATTACATTGGATTGTCTAGACCTTCTGTATTTCCATATAAATCTGCCAATATCTATAAAAGAAAGGCTACAGGAATTTTGACTGGGACTACGTTGAATCAATAAAACAACTGGGGGAATTTTGAAATTTTAATAGCATTGATTCCTCCAATACATGAATTTAATTATGTGCATCCCCATTTGTTCAGATCTTTAATTTTTCTCAACAATGTATGGTAATGTTCTATATGCAGATATTCAATATATTTTGTTAAATTTATTTTTAGGTATTTTTATTTTTATGCTATAAAATAGTATGTGTTTCTTTTGATTTCCCAATTATTTGTTGTTAGTATTAAAAAAATTCAATAAAATTTTGTATATTGAACTTATGTCATCTGGCTAAATTCACTACTAGTTCTAGTAGTTTTTTTGCAGCTTCATTGGGGTTTTTTACATATACTATCATCTTCTACAAATAGAAAATTTTACTTCTTTCTTTCCAATCTGTACACCTGTTATTTGGTTTCTTGCCTGTTGCAACAGCTATAATCTCCAGGAAAAATCTTGAATAAAAGTAGTGAAAGTACATACTCTTGCGTGTTCCCAATCTTACAGGAAAAGTATACAGTATTTCACTATTAAATATGGTATTAGTTGCAGGGTCTTCAAATGCCCTTTATCAGGTTGAAGAAGCATCCTATATCGAGTCTCCCAAGGATCTTTTAAATCATTAATTAGTGTTGAATTTTTTAAAGTACTTTTACTGTACCTATGAAGATAATAATGTTTGTTCCCTTTTATTATTCTTTAATTACATTTGAATTACATTAATTGATTGTTGAATACTAAACCAATCTGTCTGGGATAAATCTAATTTGGTCATGTGTGTTATCCTATTTATAGATGATGAATTTGATTTGCTAATATTTTGTTAAGAACTTTTCTGTGTTCCTAAGGAATAATGGTCTTATCTTTTAATATCTTTGTTATCAGAGAATTTCTGGTCTCATAAAATGACTTGGGAAGGGTTCCTTTCTCTTTTATTTCTTCAAGCTTTTATGTATGACTGGTATTATTCTTTCTTAAATTTTTGGTAGAATTCACTAGTAAGTCCATCTGAAAGAAACTAGTAAGTTCCTTTCTCTTTTATTTCTTCAAGCTTTTATGTATGACTGGTATTATTCTTTCTTAAATTTTTGGTAGAATTCACGAGTAAGTCCATCTGAGACTAGAGTTTTCTTTGTGGGAAGGCTTTTAATTATAAATTCAAATTATTCAAAAGATATAATGCTATTCAGATTTTGTTTCTTTTTATATCCATTTTGATTATTTGTGACTTTCACTTATGTCCATTTTCATTTATCTCAATTTTAGTAATGTATTTCTGTCCTTTATATCTTTTTTGTCTGATACAAATGTGTAAGAATTTCTGTAGGATATATACTTAGATGTGAAATTTAGTGCTTTGTTTATCCTCTCCATTGTATCTTTATTTTCGTTTACATTAATCTCTGCTTTTATTTTTATATTTTGTTTTCTTTGGCTTTCTTTTCCTTTATTCCATTTTTTTCTAACTGTATGTCTTCCTCCTTGATTTTCAACCTACATTCTTTTTCTTTAAAAAGCATTTATTACTATAAATTTCCCTCTATATACCTTTGTTGCCCATCCCTCAAGTTTTATCCTTAGTATTTTCATTATCATTGAGCTCTAAGTATATTTTAATCTTCATTATTATTCCTTTTTGACTTACAGTTATTTAAAAATACATTTTTTAATGTTCAAAAGTGTGGGGTTTTGCATTTTTTAATATCTTCGTTATTTTGATTGTATACCAGATTGCATTACTGACAGAAAATATGAATTACATGATACCTAATCTTTGAAATTTGTTAAGGCTTGTTTTATGGTCTAGCACATGGTCAGGTTTGTTTGTTTGTTTGCTTGTTTGTTTTAATGTTCCTCATATTCTCCAGTATAATATGCATTCTTTAATCAGTGGTTCTAGAAACATGGTTCTATACATATCTATTAACTCACAGCTGTTAAATGTGTGATTCATCTTCCATATATTCATTATATATTTGGTCTACATGACCATCAATAATTGACAGTCATGTGTTGAAATATTCCATTCAAATATTTCATTTGTCCACTTCTCATATAGTTTTATCAATTTTGTTCTATATATTTTGAGGCTTTATAAATTTTACATTGTATTTTAGATATTTTATTGAGCTCTGTAAATTTAGAATTACTAGAACTTCCTGTTGAAATAAACCTCTTATCATTTTTATGACTCTCTTATCCATAACAGTATGTTTTGTCTTAAAGTCTACTTTAATATAACTACAGAAACTTGAACTTTCTTTTGGTTAGTATTTTCCTGGTATGTCTTTTTAAAATTCTTTTAATTCTTTTACTTTTCCTTCACTTTCAACCTTTCTTAGTCCCTGTGTTTCAGATGTGTTTCTTATAAACATGCAAATGGATTTTGCATTTTTATATCTAACAACCTCTGTCTTTTAGCTGATAAGTTCAGATGATTTACAGATACTGTTACCTGGACTTGTTCCTATCATCTTGCTCTTTCTCTTTACTGTACTTTTTATTCTTTCTTTGAGCAATTGTTGGTTTACTCTCATTTAAAAAATAATTTTTACGGTGAAATACAAATAACATAAATTTGTCATTTTAATCATTTTTAAGTGTACAATTTAGTGGCATTAGTTACATTCACAATGTTGTGCGACCATCACCACTATTTCCAAAACTTTCTCATCACCCCAAACAAACTCTGTAACAATTAAACAATAATTCCCTTATTCTTCCCGTCCCCCAGCCCCTGGTACCTTTAATCTACTGCTGTCTCTATGAATTTGCCTATTATTGATATTTCACATAAGTACACTTATGCAGTCTTTGTCCTTTTGTGTCTGGCTTATTTCATGTAGCATAAAATTGTCAAAATTCATCCATGTTGTAGCATGTATTGTAACTTCATTCCTTCTTATGGCCGAATAATATTCTGTTGTATGTACATACCATAATTTGCTTATCCATTCACCTGCTGATGAACATTTGAGTTGTTTCCATCTTCTCTATGTTCTGAATAACTGTGCAGTAAAAATGGGTATGCAAATATCTGCTCAAGTCCCTGCTTTCAACTATTTTGGGTATATACCTAAGAGTGGAATTGTGGTTTGCTTTCTTATTTGATTTTTTCCTTCTACTGGCTGAAGATTACAGACTCTGTGTCTACTCTTTACTGATTATCTTTTAAATAATATTATGTTGGCCAAAAAGTTCGTTCGGGTTTTTCCGTAAGGCATTACAGAAAAACCCAAACAATCTTTTTGGCCAAACCGATATCTTGCATTCATAATAACTAACAGTGAAGAGTATAAGTAGAGTAAGACTTAAAAAATAAACAGGAGAAGAAAAAATAAAATCTCGATTTAAAAAAAATTGTAAAAGTATCCAGATATTTTTAGCCACTAATAAAAAAATAAAAAAATTAAAATTCTCAAAAAAAATCAATACTCTGCAGAGCAAACAAAACACCAGGGCAGCAAATTTCTGCTCAAGTTTAAAAATTTGTGATGTTAAGTTGACATCGCCACTATGTCTAACTCTGGTTTGCTCATATTTACAAACTGATAGAATATATCATTTATCTTGACTGTACAAATGAGTTCTGAACGAAGTACCTAATTTCCTTCCTCAATGCTTTATCTGTGGCTTAGCGGGCCAGTAAGGTTCAATTGTTTATTTGGTCAGCATATAATCCTTGAGTGTCTGGTACATGGCAGCACAGTTCCAGGCATGAGTAACACAGCACTGAATCCACAGATGAAAATCAATGCCTTCAGATATTATTAAACATTTCTCCAAAGACATACAGATAGCCAATAAGCACATGAAAAAATGCTCGAAATCACTAATCATGAGGCAAATGCAAATCAAAACCACAATGAGATACTTCCTCACACCCATTAAGATAGCTACTATAAAGCAAAACAAAAAAACAAAAGATAACAAATGTTGGCAAGGATTTTGGGAAATTGGAATCCCGTGCATCGTTTGGAATGTAAAATGCTGTAGTCACTGCGAAAAACAGTATGGGCATTTCCCAAAAAGTTCAAAATAGAACTACCAAGTGATCCAGCAATTCCACTTTTGGGTACATATTCAATTGAATTGAAATCAGGGTCTCTGTGGGATATTTGGGATATCAGGGATATATGTATACCCATATTCATAGAAGCATTATTCACAATAGCTAAAATGCAGAAGTCATCCAAATGTCCATAGACAGATGACTGAATAAGCAAAAAGTGATATATACATATAATGGAATATTATTCAGCCTTAAAAAAGAAGGAAATTTTGACATAGGCCACAACATGGATTAATCTTGAGGACATTATGCTAAGTGAAATATGCTGGTCACAAAAAGACAAATACTGCTTCATTCTAGTTATATGAGATACTTACAGTAGTCAAAATCACAGGGACAGAAAGTAGAATGGCGGTTGCTAGGAGATGAAGGAAGAGGGAAATGGGAAGCTATTGTCTAATGGGTATAGAGTTTCAGTTTTGCAAGATGAAAAGAGTTCTGGATATGGATGGTGCTGATGGCTGTATAAAAATATGAATGTTTTTAATACCACTGAATGTCATACATAAAAATGGTTAAGATAGTAAATTTTATGTTGCGTATATTTTACCACAATAAAGAAATTTTTAAAAAAGTATTTCAAGGGGCTTCCCTGGTGGCGCAGTGGTTGAGAATCTGCCTGCCGATGCAGGGGACACGGGTTCGTGCCCCGGTCCGGAAAGATCCCACATGCCGCGGAGCAGCTGGGCCCGTGAGCCATGGCCGCTGGGCCTGCACGTCCGGAGCCTGTGCTCCGCAGCGGGAGAGGCCACAACAGTGAGAGGCCCACGTAACACACACACACACACACACACACACACACACACACACACACACAAGTATTTCAAGAAGTTCACATATAGTGAGAAAGAAAATGAACAAAGACACAAAACATATGATGTGTCAAATCGTGGAATGTTCTAAGAAAAACAAAACAAGGAAGGAAGACAGGGAATGCTAGGGGTGGCCTGCAGGTGGCTGCAGTAGTCAGGGAAGACTTCACCAAGGAGATAATGCTTGAGCAAAGACCTTGTGTCGGAGAGGGCTAGCTGTCCACAAACATTTGCACTCCCCTTCTTAGAGGAGAACTGTCGCTACGAGGTGGCCTCTGAGCCAGGATGACATTTCCCAAGCCCTCTCACATCTGGACATAGCCATGTAACTAATTCTCACAATGGAATTTGAGCAGATGAGCTTTCTCTTACCTCTAAGCTGGGGTTTTTATGAATCTGAAGTGGCTCCTCCACTGTCTCTTTCCCTTTCTGCCAACTGAAGCAGAAGACTCTGAGGCTTTAGAACAGGGCTGTCCAAGAGAAATACAATGTGAGCCATATATGTAATTTTAAGTTTTCTAGTAGCCACAGTAATATATGTATTATTACTTTGTGTAAAAAAAAAAATATATATATATATATATATATTATAGCTTTGTGTAGTGGCAGTACTGTAGCCAAGGAAGTTCATCCAAGATGTGATTATTGCTAGCAGAAATGGGTTAAATTCATTTCAATAATGCATTTTTGAGCCCAATATCTCCAAAATATATTCCAGTATACATTCAATATAAAATATTCATGAATACTTTATATCCTTTTTTTCAAAATCTAGTTATGTGTTTTGCACTTACAGCATATTTCCAGTAATGATGGCCACTTTTCAAGTACTCAGTAGCCACAGGTGGCACCACATTGGACACTGCAGGTTTAGAATATGCTGGAGCTAAGATGAAAGGAGGTGGGTCCCTGAATCTCCATGTGGAAGACAGCCACCCACCAACAGGATATAATAATTTTTAGTGTTATATGAGAGAAAAATAAACTTCTCTTATGTTAATCTTCCAAAGTTTTGAGGTCCATTTGTTACAGAAGCTGATTCCTTGAAGTGGTGTCTTAAAAAAACCCAAAAAAACTAAAACATAGAGCATTGACTTAGCAATCAGGTAGGAGATGGCACAAAATAGACATTAGAAGCTGGAAATCAGAGACCCATGTAATGTTAAACTATTATGTGTGCACACTTGTAAGACAAAACAAATACCTAGTGATCCTGTAGCATTAGAATAAGTAGTTTGAAAGATCCAGAATGCCAAAAGACACTGTATTAGTCTACTAGGGCTGCCATAATAAAATACCATACACTGGGTGGCTTACACAGCAGAAGTTTATTTTCTCACAGTTCTGGAGGCTGGAAGTCCAAGATCGAGGTGCCAGCAGGGCTGGTTTCTGGTTAGCCCTCTCTCCTGGGCTTTCAGATGGCTGCCTTCTTGCTGTGTCCTCACATGGCCTTTGTTCTGTGCATATGTACTCCTGGTGTCTCTTCCTCTTCTTATAAGGACACCAGTCCTATTGGATTAGCGTCCCACCATTATTACATTGTTTAACCTTAATTACCTCTATAAATGCCCTATCTCCAAAAACAGTCACATTGAGGGTTAGGGCTTCAACATGTGAATTTGAGGGGGTAAAATTCTGTCCAAAAAAGATGCTGAATGCTCCTCTCTGCACTGAACAAAGAGTTCAAGAAAGAAATGTGCTCAGGAAAGAACTGGCTAGCTTGCAAACAGAAATGGAACGGAATAAAGAAAACCTAGGAATCAAGGTGGGTTTGAGGCCTTGCAGGCTTAGAAAGTTGACTGCTTCTAGACACCAAGCAGTAGGAGATAAGACCTGAAGTGTTTTGAGCAAAAGCACCCATTAAGTTGCTTTCATTAAGCAGAGGTGTGCAAAGCTGAAACACAGATCATGGGAACTTACTCTCTTCTCATCAAGCCTATTGCTTCAAGGGGCCTCCAGTAAGCCCCATTAAATTCAGGGAAGTATAAGGGCAAGAAAGGAAAGAAGTAGAGCAGGTGTAAGAATCACTTCTAAGAAAGAACTTGGGATATGGCTACTGCACATGGAACTAACGAGAAATCAAGGGAATAATGTTTCTGAAGAATAGTAGTCTGGGCCTTACAAAGCCTGTGACTGTAAAATATCCTCCCAAGGATCTCAATATCTACCAGCAGGAAGCAGGCTGTAAAAACTGTGCAAGCTCCAAGGAGGTCATATTCCTTAATGCTCATCTTAGGTATCACCAGAAAGGATAATGGACAAGAAAGAACATCCCAGAGGCCAGAGCCAAGGACCACAGAGAACAGTGAACAAGCAAGTTCCGCCCATTGTGCAGGATCATGGTCTAAGGAAGAATCTGCACCACGTCCAGGGCAGGGAGCCTTCACAGCACCTGCCCAGTCTGATTCCTCATTGTTATGGACCAGTTACCGCCAAGGATCTCCCAGGCTACCCTTTCACAAATACAAGCTTCTGTTGTGGTTATCCTGTTCCTGGTCCATATTTTTTATATGAGGTTTGTTGGGGGTGGAAGGGAGAGGTGGCAGGCACTTTGTTTTTGAATTCATAGGTCTCTGGACCAAAGGAACACATTACCCAGAGTGCCTGGACTTTGTCATGGATGAGGCACCTGGGTGGTACTTTGGGTTGTTTCCTTTAGGGAGGAGGCCACACAGATATTTGGTGGCCAGAAGGCAGTCTGTGACAGAAATGACTAGCTGCCCCAGGAGTCCTTACTCCCTGTTCATAGTGTTAAATTTTTGCTAGGACATGCTACAGAGCCAGTGACTATGATCACAGCTCCCCCTTGAATCCAGCGTGGCCCTGTGACTAGCTGTTCTCTCAAGAGGATGTGAGTACAAGTGACATATGCCATGTCCACTGTCTGACTTCCCTCCCCCTAACAAGAAACAGAGGCCCTGGGGGCCTGGCCAAAGAGACTGCAGAGTCACAAAGAGAAGGAGCCTGGGTCCCAGAGTTGCCACTTACAGGAAAGCCACCTGGTACACCATTATCAGCTGTTATAGGAGTGAGAGGTAAACTTCTGCTTTGTTAAAGGCACTGTAAATTTAAGGTTTCTTTGCTACAGAAGCGAACGGCACCCGAATTAATGCTCCTGAAAGAAGTGAAGGAGAGAGGTAAGCAGCTCTCTGGACAAAGCATTCCAGGCAGAGGGAACTGTCAATATACACAGCCCTCAGGCAACAGAGTAAGTGTGTCCAGGAGTGTGGCCAAAGCCAAGCAAACAAGGGGAAAAGCTGAAGATGGTAAGATCAGAGGTGTAAAAAGAGGTCAAATCCTTAAGACCTTGCTGGCCATTGTAAGGACTTTGGCTTTGACTTTGAATTAGTTGGGGAGCCATTGAAGTGTCTGGAGAATGAGAACATGACCTTTTAAGTTGAACCACTGTAGCTGGTGCTTAGGGATAAATTACAGAGGGACAACAAATAGAGAGATCTATTAAAACAATCCAGGGAGGAGGTGAAGGTGGCTTGGAATCAGGAGGTGGTGGTGGAGGCAGGGAGCAGTGTTTGGATTCTGGGTATGTCTTTAAGGTAGTGCCAAAGTCTCCTTGTTAGAAATTCAGGCAGAAATGCTATTTACGCTTCTGGTTGGCGCACGTCAGACAACTATATATGCATCGAGAGCAGAAATTGGCTCCCAGCAGCTCATAAAGTACTTGGTGTCCTCTATAGTGAAAAGGGCTCTGCCAATGCATAACAGCATTATTGTTTCATTACAGGTATTAATAATTGATGTGTAGGGATTTCCCTGAGGGCGCAGTGGTTAAGAATCCGCCTGCCAATGCAGGGGACACGGGTTCGAGCCCTGGTCCAGGAAACTTCCACATGCCACAGAGCCACTAAGCCCATGAGCCACAACTACTGAGCCTGCGCTCTAGAGCCTGCGTGCCACAACTATTGAGCCTGTGAGCCACAACTACTGAAGCCCACACGCCTAGAGCCCACGCTCTGCAACAAAAGAAGCCACCGCAATGAGAAGCCTGCGCACCGCAACAAACAGCAGCCCCCGCTCACCACAACTAGAGAGAGCCCGCGCACAGCAATGAAGACCCAACGCAGCCACAAATAAATAAAATAAATAAATAATTTTTTTTAAAAAATAAATAATTGATGTGTAAAAAGTAAACAAAACTAACTGAAGGTCTTATGAATGTTTTCTGAGCTACCCAGCCCATAACAACTTTTCACTGAGATTTAATACTATTAAAATATATTCATCCTCAGTGCTGTCATTAATATTAACCATGAAACCGCCATTAGCCTGAGAGACAAGATTGCTTTCAGACAGCCAACTGTGATTGTTCTAAAACAAACAAAAATGGCAGGCTACCACTTTAAATAGGAAAACGATCAAGATGTCAGTTTTACAGCCATGAAAGTCAGTGAAGCTTGACTCACAGACTGCATGGAGGGTTAACTTCTCTTACTTCTAATTGCATATTTAACAAGAGAATTATTAGATAATGGTGAGAGCAAAATTAATTTCTTACTATTATACAAATTTTAATTCATCTTTTGCTTTTCCTTTTAAAATTTTAGTCCTATCGTTACAACATGTGGTATTCCTCTCTGGCAATATTGTCTGCTTTCCTCTCCTTATAATATGTTCTCAGTTACGCCTCAGCTGAGTTTGTAATTTTTTACTAGTCTAGAAGAGTCACTGAAAAAAAAAGGAATCCATTTACATAACTGTATTGTTCTCCAACTAGAAACTTCGCCTGGTTTAGGCTGACACTGACTAAGGTGGAAACTTCTTGAAATCTGTAATTGTTTTTTAAAAATCACAAGATTACAAAAGGTTTAAGAAAAGAGCAAACACAAAGTACCCTGAGGATACTCTAGCATCACCGTCACTGCAAACGTCAATAAAATATTTAACCATGAGACAAGAAATCAGTAAAATGGAAAAACCAATTCCAGAGTAAATTTCAGCGAGCTTAAGAAAATAATAAAAGTGGCCACATGGGAACATAATTAAACAATAAGAAATCCAGTAAACTGGGTGCTGGAAACAGGAAGAAGTCTTCCTGAGTCAAAAGGATAGGCAGAATTTAACATCATCAGCTAAAAGCATGTTGAAAACTGAAACAAAGAGGAATTAGACACATTCACACTCACAAAGGATATTAGACCAGTTTACTAAAGAGGTGTAAGGCCTAAGAGGGGAGAAATAAATGCAACAAACTATTAGACATTATTTGCAAAAAGCAAAACACATAAGGAATAAGAAAATATTCTCAGGACTTCACTGGCAGTCCAGTGGTTAAGACTTCACCTTCCAATGCCTGGGGTGTGGGTTCCATCCCTGGTCAGGAAGCTAAGATCCCACATGCCTTGGGGCCAAAAAGCCAAAACATAAAACAGAAGCAGTATTGTAAAAAATTCAATAAAGACTTTTAAAATGGTCCACATCAAAAATAAAAAATAAAACCAAAAAAACTTAAAAAAAAAAAGAAAATATTCTCAGTTTACTTAAACTACATAAAGCATAAGATAAAATAAAGGAAACTATGCTGTCTTACAAATAAGGACTTAACAACTTTAAAAAATAACATTAAACAAAAGAAATAATATTTCGGCACTCCTTTGCACAAAACACAATCACTTTTTTTTTTTTTTTTTTTTTTGTGGTACGTGGGCCTCTCACTGTTGTGGCCTCTCCCATTGCGGAGCACAGGCTCCGGACGCGCAGGCTCAGCGGCCATGGCTCACGGGCCCAGTCGCTCCGCGGCATGTGGGATCTTCCCGGATCGGGGCACAAACCCGTGTCCCCTGCATCGGCAGGCGGATTCTCAACCACTGCACCACCAGGGAAGCCCCACAATCACTTTTGAAGGGACTTTTATAACAGATGACATGTGGAGAGGAGAGAAAGAGAACTTAATTAAAGTAATTATGGCATCATTAAAATGTAGACCAAAACACTATGTCCTAATTTTTTGCAAGGCCTTACAGGTCCCTGTGCTAGATGGTATCATTCTTTATAATAGGTGCAGCCAACTATAAGAACAAAAGTCTCTGTTGTACCATCATGGACATGGCAGTTTATTGGACAGGCATGCTGTATCTGGAGATTTTATCCACTGCAGATTTTATTCATATCTTAAATCTTTGACAAGAATAATAATCCAGGGATCCCAAACAATTCCATTAAGTTGGTCAAGCAAGCCTCCATTTTCTCACACTCCTTTCTGAATCTTTCTCCTTTCCTCAGGAGATTCTTTCTCGTCCTACCCCACTAGGAACATAGTCACCTCCATTCAAGCTTTCCTCCTGCCCCCAATCTTACCTGATTCCACTTCCATCTGCCCCACTCAACTATGCCTGCCCTGAGCTCTCTCTCTCCTTGTAGGTCCTATTGTCTACAGACACGTTGATAAACTTATCTAAGTATAACGAGGACATTAATACACATATAAGAATTGGCCCTCTTAGTTTGCAACTAGAGGAGGAGAGAGGAGCATTTGGGGAAATAATTCAACCAAAGAGACCAAAATTTGGTCCAATTACAATGTCTCAACCATAGGGGGTGGGGAGGAATTATGAGTATAACACAGTGCCTACTACCCAGATGTGGTCCCCAGCCTGAACGCTTAGGAATAAGGATAATAAGAGAAAAACAACCACCAAGAGGGATTGTTCTCTGACTGCCTATTTCAGCACAGAAAGGAACTGACCTGATAAGACTTTGCTGGGGGGTGAGAGGAGGGTGCAGATGGGGGCCAAGGCCATCTCCCATACTCTCTGGCAGCAGCACCAGCGAAGATCCAGATCCGGCTTCACTTGATGGCGGCAGCAGCAGCAGCTGGCGCCCTTGACAGAGGACACAGTGGCATCACAGAGCATCCTTGACTTTCTGAGTGACAACAGCTTCATCGGCAGGAGTAGCCAGGCTACAGGGAGATATCTGATGTCATGCATCGCCAGTAGGGGTAGAAAGAAACCAACATATTGCAGTGGAGGCCTTGGGTATCAGGGAGGTTGAAGGGACTTGTTTCAGAGTATGTGTGACTGGGGGCGCCCAGAATTCACAGGAGAGGCAGGAGTGAGTCTCTGAACAAGGCTAGAAGGTCCAGTGTTTCATAGAAGGTATTACAGAGAAACAATGTTTTGTACTTTAAGGTTAATCCAATTTTTACCCCCAGGTGTGGTCTGAGGATAAATGTCTTAACATGCTACATGGGTGACGTTGGTTAAGTGATTACTCTTTCCAGGAACAGTTTGCATTTTAAGAGGGACTTCTTGGAGACAATACCTTAACCTTTGTATATCAACACTTCCCCCAACTGTTTAGTGAAGTTGTGGGCTAATGTACCTCCATTTGGGCTCAATACTCTACTCGTCCAGTTTTTCCAAGGCTGAAGACCCCTGCATATGATGAGATGGCTCTAGGTTAGGAAAAGATAATATTTGAAGTATTTAAAGTTAAGTTTCCAGTCCCTGAGCCCCTAACCCCAAACTCTTCCGTCCACTTCACAATGAAAACATTTTCATTTGGTCCTACAAAGCATTATAATGAAAAAATGCTATTAAAATAATGCTATTAGGAAGGTATAAAAAGTTACCTGCAGCCATTTAATTCTAAGCTTAGAAAAATAAAGATGACAAATGTCAGTCTTTGGCCTGATGTTTTTTAACATTCTCAGTAATAATGTATGTATGTACATAATGTAATATGATTAGTAGAGATGTGTCCAGTTTCACCAAATATGGAAATTAAAAAGTGACTTCAGCAAACATTCTTACACATCCACACTACGTGATTAGGCGCCAGCAGCAAATAGTTTTAAGAGGATATCCTAAGTGTCCAATAAACACTTAGAATGACAGAAATGGAAGGTTCTTCAAAGGTCCTCCAAATCAGGCAAACCATTTTAAAGAAAAAAACTGAGGCCTAGGTAGGCAATACCTTTTGTTCCACGGCCAAGCTTGATCTAGAACCTATGTCTCTCCACTACTCAAAGTGAAATCCTTCCCTTCTAGATAAGGCTCTGGAGATTAACGGGACTCCTCTCCCCCATTTTACCCAGAATCTCGGTTCCAGGGCAGTGGTCAATCTCCATTTTTACCCTCCAAACATCGTGGTCTCTCCAAACAACCACGCCCAAACCTGCAGCATAAATGGAGCATCATGTAAAGGGGTGTCTCACGATACACTCTCCATTATCACATTATTCCCGGAAACACCCAACCCAGCTCAAAATCCATCCTATCTGTTGTGGTCTGAAATGTTTGTTACAGCACAACCCACTCCCTGCATCCTTGCCTATAACATGCACACATAAGTACACACATGCAAACATGCACACAAAATATGCTATCTTTTCATTAAGTGAGGACGCAAATCACACAATCATTAAGGAAACTGACCTTGCTCAATAGTGCCCAGGATGACAAGGAGTCTGTAAAGATAAAGAATGAATTCCCTCTGTTCCCTATGGGGCATGTAACCACAGCTTAAGCAGCTCTCTTTGAACAGCTGGACATCTGGATGTCATTTGAGATGGGAGCCATAACTGCCCTTTGGTATTAATATCTTTTTTAAAAATTGTTGCTAAGGCCATGAGGAGGAACCAATCATGAACTCATTCTCCTTCTGACATTGCTTATGGTCAGCCAAGAATAAATTTTCTGCCTTCTCTGAACCTGCAAGCAGTTAGAGAAGCAAATATATCACATTCCCAGACCCAGGAATAGCTGAAGACAAAGCCCATTTTAAGTGGCAGCCCTCAGTTTAAGAAGAACCGTTAAACTGATCCACTCAGAGACCTCAGAATCGCCAGGATGTGAAGTCAAGGTCCTTCTGTTATCCATGTGGTGAAAAATCAGTTTCTAATTCCCTTCTGTGACTGAACTTTTGCGAACAGATGTTACACCAAGATGACTGTGCTTGTAGTGTAGAAAGAAAGGAAAATATCAGAGGAAGCTGATACATTAACTGGACAACTCAGACTAAATGACATGGATTGTATTTCACTACATTTATTCTTTCTGTAAAGTGTGATAAATCTTGAGATTCGGAACCCCAAAAGGGCAAAAGACTATCTGCAAGTTTGAGAAGGCATGCAGTACGTCTTGTATACAGAGGAATGTCAGTCATCACCTGTGTATATTCTGATCACAGCCCTTGCTATTCATTCTTCTGTTAACCTCCACCCGCCCATCAGATTTCTCATTTACAACCTCATCTCCTTCCGAAAACCAGTGATGACATACCCAGAAACCAGGAAGACCCAGCCCTTTGAAACCTCTGCACCTATTCCAGAGAGCAATACACCTGCCCAACTCTTCCTGTCCTCACTGGTGGGACCTGAGGATCCATTTCTGAAACCACTGAGTCAGAAGCATCCAAAGGAATCGATGAATAACCATACAATTAGCATGTGCAAAGGAAAAAGACACTAGGAATTGAAAAAAACTTAATACCCAAGTCCAATTCCAGATCAAGTAAATTAGAAATCTCTGTGTGTGCAGTTCAGGTATAGGTATTTTTAAAAAAATCTCTCCAGGTGATTTTATTTATTTATTTATTTATTTGTGGTACACGGGCCTCTAACTGTTGTGACCTTTCCCGTCGCGGAGCACAGGCTCCGGACGCGCAGGCTCAGCGGCCATGGCTCACGGGCCCAGCCGCTCCGCAGCATGTGGGATCTTCCCGGACCGGGGCACGAACCCGTGTCGCCTGCATGAGCAGGCGGACTCTCAACCACTGCGCCACCAGGGAAGCCCTCTCCAGGTGATTTTAAAGCACGGACAGGATTGAGAACCACGGGCTTAGCACAATACAGAACCCTGGGGACTGTGGCCACATAGGTAATATTATACTGTTCTGAAGTCAATGATCTTTCCGGCAAAGATTATCGAGGTAGAACTGTAAAATACTTCAAATAGCATGAAACGTGGTGTGGCAATTTTAAAATATGGCCCCAAATTCTTTGTCATTTCTCTCATTGAGAAGAAGGGTATATGTCCTCACCTCTTAAATGTGAATGGATCTTTGACAGCTTCATTTTTAAAAGTACAGCAGAATTGATGCTATCTTAGTTCTGAGGTTACATCACAAAAGTGCACTAAGTAAAATTTCCACTTTGTGGGCTAGGAGACTCTTTTTGCAGCCCTGAGCCACCATGTAAGTCCAACCAACTTGAATCACCATGCTGTGAGGAAGATCAAGTCACATGGAGAAGGCACATTATCTCGATGCCGGAGCTGAGCTCTCAGCCACCATCAGCTTCAACTGAGAAACTGACAGATTATTTACAAATTCTGGGACTTGAAAACATCAATATAAATAAGTGGTACAATATAAATGGAGTACTGTCTCTGAATTTGCCCAACAAACATTCATTTTCTAGTTTTCCTCCAAATCTAAGATCATTCTTGCTTTAAGCAATCAATGAAATTACAAGTGTTTGAGGCTCCGCATTGTTTTTCGTGTTTTGAATAGATAGAGGCTACATTTTAATTGAAATAGATGGAAAAAATACTCTGAAAATGCTAGGAAAAGGTCTGTAACATAAAACTGCCTAACTTCAAAGAAACAACCAATATTATTTTGAAATATTAGAGAAATGAATGGACTTTAATCATTGAAATGGTGATCTAGAAGGCTGAATGGGGGTCCCCGAAAAAGGCATATCCATGTCCTAATCCCTGGAACCGGTGAATGCTACCTTATTTAGAAAGGTCTTTACAGACGTAATTAAGGCTCTTGAGATGAGATCATTCTAGGTTGTATAGATGGGACCTAGATCCAATGACAGGTATCCTTTTAAGTGGCACACAGGAGAGATTTAAGACCCACCAAGAGAAGGCAATGTGACCACCAAGGCAGAGATCTGAGTGAGACAGCCATACATTCGTCAGAACTGCTTACAGCCACCAGAAGCTGGAAGAGACGAGGAAAAGATTCTCCTCCAGCGCACCAGAGGGAGTGTGGCCCTGCCAACATCTTGATTTCAGACTTCTGGCCTCCAGAATTGCTAGAGAATAAATTTCTGGCTTACCAACCAGTCTGTGGTAATTAGTTACAATAGCCACAGGAAATTAATACAGTTGGGAAAAAAAAATCTTCATCTAATTTTCTGCTTCTACACAAGTGCAAAATTTAATAAATTGCAATTTTATTCTTTAGAGTTGTCTCCTTATGCTTCTACTTACAAGACAGATTTCAGTTTAAAATATCATTTCTATTATAAAAGTGTCAAATTTTTATAACTATTGTTATTTTTCTTTAAGTTTAATATTTCCTATGCTTTTTTTTTGTCTTTTTAATGTATGATCTAGCAGTGATTTTTATGCTGTATTTATCAGCAATCTAAATAGAATACAAAGTGAAGCACTTGACTGAGCATTCTGAATTCTGCAGAAAGTTTGTTTAAGTACGTATATATATTTAATATATAAATTCGGGAGGTGAGGGGTGGAAAGTGAAGCACTTGGTACAGAAAGGATAATAAGGAGAATGATATCTTTGCTAGAAAGGACACAGTTTGTAGGGAAATGTCTGCAGACATGCTTTAAAGAAGGATGGCAAATTCCAATAGTGGAACATCCTACAAAATAACTTACCAGTACTCCTCAACATTGTCGAGGTCATCAAAAATGAGGAAAGTATGAGAAATTGTCACAGCCAAGAGGAGCCTATGGACACATGAAGACTAAATGTAACGCTGTATCCTGGAACAGAAAAAAGGACATTGGATAAAAATTATGGAAATCTAAATAATGACTTTAGTTAAGAATAATATAGCAATATCGGTTCATTTAACAAACGCACTACACGGTAAAAATGTTCATGAATAGGTGAAACTGGGTGCCAGATTTGAGGGAACTCCCTGTGCTATCGTCTCAATTTTTCTGTAAATTTACAGGTGTTCTTAACGTCTATTAAAACACACACACACACACACACACACACACACACACACACACGGCTGACTCTATCAACATTCTTATTTTAAGTAAGAAACTAAGGTTGAGGGAAGTGAAACATTTCATACAAATCAGCAATGTTGAGGAAATTTTCTCGACTTTCCCAGAATGCTAGTCCATACTGCAGAGAGTTATTTAATAAGGCTAATTATTGGCGATGTTCTGAAAAGGTAACAACACCAATAAACTTTTCTGGACTTGCAAAGTAAAAAGAAAAAACAGCTGGTTCTGCTGGCAGTCGAGTTTCCAGAGCTAACTGGCGTGCCATCTGCTCGCAGCATAGAGTGGTAACCATGGTTCACGTGTCACACCAGCGTTCGTGTTAAGAAGTTTGCCCCAACAAGCCTGGACAACTTCGCTTCCGCGCAGGTTGCTGGGGGGAGGGGTGGAGGCGGCAGCATCCAGAGCGTGTATATAGTTTTTCCAAACTCCATCTGGTCTCCCCTCCCCAGGATGTGCCCGCGGTCTCCCCGCGCCGCAAGCCGCTGGACCGGCGGGTCTTTTACGCATAACAAAAGAGTCCTCCTCCTCCTCCTCCCGCCGTCCCGCGCCGCCCCCACCTTGGCTTCCCGCGGCCGCCCGGGCCCGCGTCCCCGGCAAGAATTGGCTCCCGGGCCCGAGGTTTCCAGGTACCCGGAAGGGGGAGGGGGCGAGGCGGCAACAATTGGGCGGGTGAGGTCGAAACGCGCGCCCAGGAGCGCCAAGACTCCGAGGGGCGGCGAGCCCGGGCCGTGCCGCCGCGCGATTGGCCGGGGCAGCCTCGCCGGCCGCCGCTGATTGGTGGATTCTCAAATTCGGTCTCAAGGCGCCAGAGGAGGTGTTTTAGCGGGGACTGCGATCCGGGGCTGGAGTCGCGCTCGGCGTGTCGGAGCGCTGGCGCTACCCGGACGCCGCGGGGTCCCCGCTAGCGCAGGGCACGGAGCGGGGAACTGCGCGCCTCGCTTTCCCCGCCCGATGTCGCCGCCCGGCTGCTGATCGACTCGCCCAGCTGATCCCGCGCTGCTGTGGGGTCGTGGAGGTCCCGGTAGAGGCAGGAAGGCTCCTTCGCAAAGAGGGAGTAAGTAGCGTGCGGCCCCGGCGCTGGCGGGGAGGCGGGAATTGGGGCGAAAGGGGACCCTCCCGTCCCGGCTGCCAGCCTGCCACCCCTCCCCTCCCCGGCTGCCGCCGGACCAGGCGTGCGAGGGGTGTCTGGGCTCCAGCTCTCCCTCCGGCCGGGCAGTAGGGAACTTGCTCTTCCTCACGATCTGGGGGTTTCATTGGAAAAGTTTATATTTGGGGTCTGCTCGGAGGCCTGGGAAAGGGCTGCGCTGAGCGCTGAGTGGGTTTGGTCTAGCGATCAGGTTTCCTTCCCCCCTGATTCAAAACCCCTCAAAGCCGAATTCCTCCCCGTTCTTTGCGCCAAAATTAACTGACCTAGGAGACCCTGTGCTTTCTGACAGATTTGCCCTACACTCTCCTGACTTGAAACTTAATTTTGTCCTGTTGCTTTTCATTAAAAAGTATTATTTTTGTCGGGGGTTTTTTCTTCCCAATTTCAGTAATTACTAAGCACGCTTAAGTGTGCTCGTTCGTGTGCGTTTCGGAGAGTTGGAGAGGCCACAATCCTGAAAATTCCCAGGATGAGTTTAGGGAGCGGAAGGAAGTTCATGTTCATGAGCAAGTAATAGATATTTTTGTTGAAGGAAAGAATATCCAATTTAAAGTCATTTTCTAATGTAACTGTGCATTACAGATGGAGGTAAATTGTTTAACACTAAAAGACCTGATCAACCCCAGACTAGATTTTGCAATTGAAGATGGGGAAAATGCACAAAAGGTAAGTGAACTTAAATACCTTAAGTTCTATCATATTTAGGATGGTGATGTCTAATTCAATTCAGGATTCCAACATGCCACTTGTATTTGTCTTATAAACATAATAATCTTGATGAACATTTTAGGACTATGCTTTTCTTTTTTTTTTCTTTTCTTTTTTTTAATGGAGGAGGCATCCAACCATTATTATTGAATTTCTCATTGTGCAGTGGTTAGATGTAATGTTGAAACTGACATATATGAATCAAAGATATGCTAGACACTGCAATCAAAAGTTTGTAATAATTGTAGTTATCAAGAGTAGAATTAGCTAATGCTGGGCAGGAATATTAAGCCTCAGTTCCCAGGAAAATAAACTTTTTTACTCTAAATGCTAGATTATTAAAGTGCAGTGAAATGTTCTTCATCCTGATGCACCAGCTCCTAGAGGTGGTTCCATTCTCCCAAGAGCATGACCAGTGTCTCCCATATAGGGAGATAAAGTGACTGAGCTCACCAAGGACTCTTTGAATATTTTACAGTGTTACTGCTGGTTTTGCACTGAGCTTTCCCTTGTGGTTTTTGCATGCCTTGTGATTTGTAAGACAGTAGTAGCGTCTTCAAGAAACATTACAAAGTGAACCAGCCATAGCAATGTCTAAACCGGACCCATGTCAGCACAATGCCCTCACCAGCCGGTGCCCTACCGAAAAGGTGTAATAGCTTGTTAGTAGTGAACATCTAAGCATTTTTGGGCAGAGGCAAGTAGATATGACAAACCCAGGTTTAGAAAGTTTAAATATCAATCTGAGCATAGCAACTTCCATAGGCATTGAACTTCTCTGGTTCCTGGGCTTAATTTTAGGCTTAGCACCCACAATGAAATTGCCTGGTTGCAAATCACCTGTTATATGGCCCTTTGAAGAATACTTGACAACCGTTAATTTTGGGTAGGTATGAAACTGTATGCTTTTTCATGTAGGGTTTTTTTCCCCCCAGCATTTGATTTATTTTTGTTAGGAAAAGAAGTATACCAAAACATTATTCTTTTAAAGAGCATTTTTAAAGAATTCGCTATGCCATCTGAGAGTGGCAATGCCCAGACTTTAAAGTATATATTCAGAGTTTTGGCTTTAGGAGTTTCAGAGCAAAACTTTTTGTTTTCCTTCATAATTTGGATGGGACAGCCTTGAAAGAATGTGTATACTTTTATATAAAGTCAAAGTGTCCACCTCTTTCCTTCTGGGTCAATGACTTTTTTTTTTTTTTCTTTTTTTTTTTTTTTTTTTTTTGTGGTACGCGGGTTCTCACTGCTGTGGCCTCTCCCCTTGCGGAGCACAGGCTCCGGACGCGCAGGCCCAGCGGCCATGGCTCACGGGCCCAGCCGCTCCGCGGCACGTGGGATCCTCCCGGGCCGCGGCACGAACTCGTGTGCCCTGCATCGGCAGGCGGACTGTCAACCACTGCGTCACCAGGGAAGCTCCTGAGTCAATGACTTTTTATCGTGCCTTCAACAAGGGTACTTCTACTCTAGTTAGCCCAGTAAGTGCTGTGCCCAGCTGAGCTTTCATATTTTAGTGGGTGTAGAGAAAACCTCAAATGACGCCATGGAGATTTGGGAAAGTGGTTAAAATGTTTGAAATAGAATACACGAGCAGGGCTCATTTCACCTGTCAAAGAGATGGCAAAGGAAGAGAACAGAGTGCTCCTGCAAGATGCTAGGCTGGGCTTTTGTCTCTCTTTTCACATTGCTGTGAAGTAAAGCAAGGAGGATTTCTAGGGCTGCCGAGAACGTGGGATTTGGAGTCAGAGAGATCTGGGTTTGATTTCCTGCTTTACCATTTGTTAGCTTCATAACCTCGAATAAATATATTTATTCAGTCTTTCAACAAATATTTATGTTTCAGGGGCTGGGGGTACCGCAGTTTAATAAGTCTCCTAGCTTCCCTAAGCCTATTTTTTTCTTCCATAAATTGAAATTAATAAGTAGCCTCTCCTCTTTGGGTGTCTGTAAAGCACCCAGCAACCCATACTGTTCACACCTTACTCATTTGAACTAACAGCCCAAAGATGAATATGATGCAGGCCTGGCCCTTGGTTACCTGAGACACGTTCAGGGACTGAGATGTGAAACTCACCAACTAGACTGTGATTGGGTAAGAGCTATAGGAGTGGGAACCAAGTGCCCCAGCAGAACAGAAGATTAAGAAAGAAATTCATGGGGAGTCTAGAGAAAGTTGGAAAGCTTTACAGAGGTAATATCTGGGCTGAGGACTTCAACTATAAGGAAACAAGAAGGAGTGAGATGGTCATTATAGGCAGAAGAATCTATATGAGTATATGTGCTGTGGACATTCAAGAAATGTTCAAAGTTTCCAGAGTAGCCAGAAGCTAGTAGTACTTCTTGAAACCCTCTGGTGGGTGCCTGGAACAGTATCCTATGTGTCAGTCGGCATTTAGAGGACTTATCTTTCTTGCTGTCTGATCTTCATTGCTCAAGGTCTATAGGTAGGCATGCATCTTCTTACTACTCACGGAGAAACTTTTCTTTAAAACATAAAGGAGTTTTCAACGCCATTACCCAATCTTACTGTGCCCAAGTTGTGAGATTATAAGCAAGACTCTCCTCTTCAGTTGTCTACAGTGCATTTAGGAATGACAAAAGTAGAAAAAGGATGGTTTGGGATGAAGCGGTAGACAACAAGGACTGAGCTGTTGGGGGGGCTTTGTGAAGGAGATAACACTTGAGCTAGGGCTTGAAGGGATGAGTGCTAAGACTTAGGCAAGTAGAGAGGAAGGAAACTAGTAAAGAAGTAAATCAGCCCGGTAAATTTGGGGACACTCCTAGACTTAGTGGGCATGGGTTTTCTTTGAAGGTCATTCATCTTTTGGGAGTGGTTAAAAAAGAAGGTGAGTTCAACTTGAAGCATATATTTGTACCCGTGTGATTACAGGTAAATAAATATGTGCAAGAGGTAGTTGGTTGCCTGATCTGGGAATTCACGGAAAATCCTAGCCAGATACAAACTTGGGAATTAACAACATACAGGTTGGTTTTAAAGCCTTGTACATGAGTGCGTGAGCTGCCTTGGAGAGAGCACACAGGGAGGTGTGGAGGGCTGAGTTTCTAAGAGTGGAAAAAGAGGAGCCAGTGAAGGAGGCTGAGAAGGAACAGTCAGAAGACAACCGAGAGAAAAAAGTGGTAGCTCAGAAGGACTGAGAGTTTTATAAAGCAAATAGTCAACAGTCTTAACCGTTGCAATGAGGTCAAGTGCAATATTTTGCCATTGACTTGTCAACTGACAGATGACTTAAGTGAGAGCAGTGGATCAGAGCAGACTGGTGGTTTGAGGAACCCCCTGGGAGACAGGCAGGGGAAAGCCCTCCGTGTGGATTACTCATTCTGGAAGGTGTGCTCTGAAGGGAAGGAGAGTTGTTAGTCAATAGCTAGAAGGAGACGCCTCCTGACGTGCCTGTCATATTTGCAATGAGTCTTAAACAGTAAGTCGGATTTCAGCGGGCAAAGCTTAGCCCATGGCGTTAGAGTCAACGTGATGGTGTGAGCAACAGCTCAGATGTGATAAAATTCGGGGCAGGTTCGAAGAAGAACGAGTGGACTGTTCGGGCAAAATGTGGGACGTGCATGAGATGGGACCGGAAAAGAGGTTGGCAAAATGTCACCAAGGGCCTTGAACAGGCTGATGTCTATGAACTATGTGAGGTAACACGATCAAAGCTGTATCTGAGACAGAAGCAAGAC
Source organism: Physeter macrocephalus (assembly GCF_002837175.3). Lineage (NCBI taxonomy): Eukaryota > Metazoa > Chordata > Mammalia > Artiodactyla > Physeteridae > Physeter > Physeter macrocephalus. The sequence continues at coordinate 12,283,037 of NC_041219.1, read as the reverse complement.
TAGAACCAAGGTCTTCTAATCACCAGGTCCTTTCCAGGTCAGCTTACAGCTCAGTCATAATGCTGGTATCATAAATAATAACTAGGATGATGGTGATGAACATTTGCACAGCACTTCACAGACTACAAACTGCTTTCACTCTCATTATCTGACTTTCACTCTCATTATCTGATCTGATCCTCACAGCAACTGCATGGCAGGTAAGCCAAGGTGCATCACCTCCATTTGCACATGAGAACCGGAGAACCCGTTCCCTGGGGACTCTCTCCAGGCCCTCTCTAATTGAAGAGGTGATTTCCAGGGTGTTGCAGCTCGACTTCCTGGCAAGCAGATCTGACGTGGAGATTAGTGTGCAGGTGGTATATTACGGAGTGCCCTGGGGACGGGTGCCCATTTAAGGGAAGGGAAGGCAGCAGAATTAGACAGAGGGAGAAGCAGAGCTGCAGAACAGTCTCAGTGGAAGCTGGCTTTACCCCATAGGGAGTTCTGGGACGACCCCTCGGAGTAGTCCTGAGTCGGGGTAAGGGGACCAAGCTGTTACATGTCAGTGCTGCCTCTCCCAGCCACTGAGGACAGTACTGGCCTCTCGGGAAGGCGTGTGATCCCGGAGGAGTCAGCCCTCTGCAGCCAAAGCGTGAAGAGGCTTACTATTGGCATCACTCCAGCAGCTGGGGAAATGAGTCATTCATTCCAGAAGTGAGCCAGGTGCATCCCAGTGTCTAGCACATGGCTGGGTAGCCTTGCTGGAAAGCCTTGGAGATATATAATTTGGTCTGAACCCCTTATTTCAAAGATCTGGAAACTTGGGCACAGACAAAATGAACAATTTGTGCAGTATCAGAAAGATAGAGAATGGAGTCAAAAACCGCTCTATTTCTGAATTCTCATTCCAATCCCCTTTCCTTTGCCTTCTACAGTGTCAGGATTGCAGGATAGACAGACGGACGGAGCAGGGTGTGATTAGATTGCAGCTGACTTTCTGACCACCTGATACCTCAGAAAACAATTTGCTTGGCATTTTTTTCTGTTGAGTAGAGGTGTGATAACGATCGTAACCTACCACGTGACGTAACTCCCCTCCTACTTTAAGTGTTACTTAAACTGCTGTGAAAATATGTCAAAGTGCTGGAGGACATAATTCATCTGAATTACTCCTTGGTAGGGAAAAAGTAGGAGCTCAGTGTTCCTGGGAGGACAGGTACCATGAGGGCCGTGGAGAAGAAGGATGAATCTCTGCACCTCAACAAGCCTGGGACACGCCCTCCACCGTTGGGATACCTTTTGAAATAACTAGATAATCAAGGCCCTGTGTTCCTTGAGCACATGCGAAGGGGAAGGCGTCGTGCCAAAATCTTTGAGGAATGGGACGTGTGGAACTAGCTCCCTGACCTCCAGAAGTGCACAGTCTCGTCAATGAGACAAGACACGCGCCCAGGAAGTTAAATAGCAATACAGTGTGCTATGTTATATTAGCTCTGAGGGCCAGGATGGACGGTAATAAAGAACAGGAAGTGGAGCGGAGGGGAGAGAGAAGAGCTAAGTTTTATTGAGTGCTCACTATATGCCAGGAACTATTCTCATAACTCTGGAGATCAATGTTTTTATGAACTTCATTTTCAGTTGAGAGAATTAAAGTGAGAAGGGAATTGCCTGCTCTCACCCTGCTGATAAGTAGCAGAGGCCGGTAAGCTGGCCCTACCAGCCCGCATGCAGAACTGCTTCCCATGCTGCCTCTCCATAGAGGCTAATGGGAATCCGTGGCCTGCTGGGTACCTTTTGTTGGGGCTGCGAAAAAGATAATTTCCTCCCAATTCACACCCAGGACAAGCTTACTTCTAGATGCAGAATTTTGGAAACTTCTGCTGTCAGCTATTTCTTGCCTTCCCAATGACTTTTATACTGAATGAGGTTGTATGTGACCTTGGGCAAGGCACCCTCTGTGTGCCTCAGTTTCTTCATCTGTAGGCTAGAAAAATACTACTACCTCGGTTACAGGATTGGATGAGGAGTTAATAGGTGTAAAGTGCATGAAACAGGTATCATGTGTAGCACGTAATATGCACTCAGTACTTTCCCTTGAGAGTTCCCTTGTAGAAGACTTCATCAGAATTGTATACTAGTAGGGACTTGTTAAGAGATGTGAATAGATGCACTGCCTCAGGCTGGATGCTTACTGCGGCAGTGGCGTGAGAAATCGTCACCCCCATCTCCACCCCTTTCCTGCTACCCTAGGACAGAACCTCACCATGGCTAGCTGGCAGCTTCTGCTGATCCAGAGAACAAGAGTTGGCCTGCTACCACAAACTCCAGTTTCTCCCAAACAATTTTTTTTAAATTAATTAATTTATTTTTGGCTGCGTTGGGTCTCCGTTGCTGCGCGCGGGCTTTCTCTAGTTGCGGCGAGCAGGGGCTACTCTTCGTTGTGGTGCGCGGGCTTCCCATTTCAGTGGCTTCTCTTGTTGAGAAGAGCACAGGCTCTAGGGGCACGGGCTTCAGTAGTTGTGGCACGCGGGCTCAGTAGTTGTGGCTCGCAGGCTCTAGAGCGAAGGCTCAGTAGTTGTGGCGCACGGGCTTAGTCGCTCCGCAGCATGTGGGATCTTCCCGGACCAGGGCTCAAACCCGTGTCCCCTGCATTGGCAGGCGGATTCTTAACCACTGCGCCACCAGGGAAATCCGTCCCGAACAATTCTTTTTCCTTCTTCATATGTTGCTCGTTTATAGGAAAACACTTTTTTTAAGCCACTGTTCAGCCAAAATCCAAGCATGCAATAATCTACAGAGTGATATTGTGTGCAGGAAAGGGAGTGACAAATATGTAATTCATCCACCTTCCTAATTATGTAAAGGCACTATTACCTGGAGGTGAATTCAACTATGGGAAGAGCAGAATCTTTCTGGGTTTGAATGGCAAAAACTTATTTTAGGGGAAAGAAATTTGTTTCGGTAACTTAGTAATTCCAAACGCGAGTTGTGTGTACTTAGTCCTTTTTCTTAATGGATCAATGGACCCATCATTAATCTTTTCTTTTAATCATCTAAGATAGTCTACTCAAAGAGTCTGGGGGAAGGTGCTAGTCCACAAACTATTACCAAGCTGCAAAACATTACGAACAGAACTTGAGAGTTTAGCACTTAGAAACCTCTACAGTAATTCAGTTGATCTTGCCCCTGTGACATCTAAACCTGTGATCAGTGGTCTCTTGTTGTCGAACAAGCTGTAGGTCAACTTGAGCGGCAAACTCAAGAGGAGAGTCACATGTGATGGGAGTTGCATATGAGTCCTATGAAGTAAGACCATATATCAGTCTCCAGGAGTTTTCAGTCTGTGAAAAACCCTGGTCCTTCACCAGGGGTAGTTTGAGAAGCACTGCTCTGGGGAAGTGACATTAGATAGCTGGGTGGTTTGAAATGTGGCATTTTGTTGGATGCCCTTCCATTAATCTGTCCTGGTAATAGCTCTATTAGCACTGATGAACATTGAACAAAAGCATAATTGCTCTTCACTAGTTAGTGCAAACTCGTAAATAGTGTTTAAAAAAATATGTCACTTAGAAACAATATGGACTCAACCCACACTTGCTCTTATTATCATCCCCGCCTATTACAAGCATCCACCAGTGACGCATAACACTCATGACTTCTTTCACAGAGGTGCCGTGAAAAATATGCTTAAAAGGAGTAGCAGGACTTCCCTGGTGGCGCAGTGGTTGAGAGTCTGCCTGCCGATGCAGGGGACACGGGTTCGTGCCTCGGTCCGGGAGGATCCCACATGCCG
>NC_041219.1:12253658-12278837 GCF_002837175.3 Physeter macrocephalus | reverse complement strand
AAAAAAAAAAAAAAAAAAAAAAAAAAAAAAAAAGAGTAGCAGCCACTCTTTGGTTCCCATGGATCCTTCTGATAATTTTCATTAGTCCTATCCTGATATTTTTCAGCCCTGAACATATAGTCTGTTTGTATTTTCATGACTTAGTGAATAATGGGAATAAAGTGTACTCTTAGCTGATAACTGCCCTTTCTCATTTTCGCTAAAAGGTCTCTTTTTTAAAATAGGAAAATATATTTGTCGATCGCTCAAGGATGGCCCCAAAGACGCCAATAAAAAATGAACCAATTGACTTATCGAAACAAAAAATCTTCACTCCAGAAAGAAATCCCATCACTCCAGTTAAGCTTGTCGACAGACAGCAGGCAGAACCATGGACACCCACCGCTAACCTGAAGATTCTCATTAGTGCTGCCAGCCCAGACATAAGAGACCGAGAGAAGAAAAAAGGACTGTTCAGGCCCATTGAGAACAAGGATGATGCGTTTACAGACTGTCTGCAGGTAAACAGGCTGTGCTCCTAAGACCTTTCATAGAATTTTAAAATGTTTACCTGATTATTAAAAAGTCACAGAATTCTCAATTTTTTGGTTACTATTGAGTCAAAAGCAGTACTCCACTTAATCTTTTTATTTATTTATAGCTGAAGTGGAACTCTTATTCTATATCTCATTTTTCATAATGAATGCTTTCTTTTCTTCTGTATGATACTCTCTTCACCAGTACACATTTTTAAATGATAAATTTTTTAAGCAATGGTATTTAATAATTTTGATCTAATGAAGAAATTTGGATTTTTTTTTAATTCTGCCATGAATTATAATTTTTGCTTTGATTTTAAGGGTAATATTAATCCAAATGTTTTTGACTTGGGGAATTTTATCATTCTCATGTATGTTCAGTTCGTTGGATTGGGGCTTTAAAGTTAAATCATCTTTAAATTACCTGTCCTGTAGGGAACCAGAGCTACTGAAAAAGCAGCATATCTATACTTTTAAAAAAAAGTTTTTCTTGGGGCTTGAATTGAGCCTTTTTCTAATGTGAGTTGATAAGACAAGGACACTAATTTAATGTACTTACAATAAGAAAGCATAAGGAAGAATAAGATTTAGCTCCCCCTGTTCAGTTCCATCAACCCTTGGTAAATTGTGAAAAATAAAGAGTTTGGTGACACAATGCAGGCAAGTACATCTCAAATTTTCACGTTAATAGGAATTACACAGGATCTTAGGAAGAGACAGATTCTGATACATCAGGTCTGAGGTGAGGCCTGAGGTTTTATATCTCTTAACATGCTCCTGGTGATGCTGATCTCAGTCTTACAAGCACGCTAGTAGCAAGGCTGTAGCAACCTATAAATCAAGGCTGTAGCAACCTATAAATCAAGGCTGTAGCAACCTATAAATGACTGCATTGTTCATTTTTTATTTCAAACAGTAGACTCAGCCTCAAATCACAAAGGAGGAAAAGTTCAGTTCAGAGAAAGCAATAGGTAAAATGTTAAGAAAATTAGATTAGGAAATGTATTTTAACCAGAATCTAGGATGGTATGGATTTGGATGTTCCCCTCAACTCGCCAATACCACCCATTGCAATTTCTCTGTTAAGATGTTAGCTGTGACATTTCCCCCCTCCCTCTGTCTGCCCTCCGTAGCTTGATGTTGTTGGGGACAGTGCTGTGGACGAATTTGAAAAGCAAAGGCCAAGCAGAAAACAGAAAAGTTTAGGACTCCTGTGCCAGAAGTTTCTAGCTCGCTATCCAAGTTATCCACTGTCAACTGAGAAAACTACCATCTCCCTAGATGAAGTTGCTGTCAGTCTCGGTATGTATCATGGGATCACCTGGAGGCCTGTCTCCAGTTACGGTGAGAAGTTGATTCCTCAGGCAAGCCAAAGGCTTCAGATCACCTCCTTTACTAAGTAAAGAGCTGACCCTCAAAAGAGTGAGGAGAGAGGAGCAGGTAGAGCTTTTCTTCTGTCGTCATCGTTATGCATAGAATTCCAGGGAGCCTTTTAGGCCTGAGGGTCAAACAAATATTTGGTTTTCTTAACCTTAAAAAAATATGTTTACAGAAGACTCACATTACGAATTAATATCTTAATTCCATGTTATTTCAGACAGACTCAAAAGATATTTAGAAATATCCTTCTGTTTATTTTTTTAAATGCTTCAAAGAGTTCAGAACTGGTGTTATTTTTGTTATAAAGCATGATTTGAAAGCAAGAGCATTATGTTTGAAGCCCTATACTGTGACCATCACAGCAAGTCTGCCCAACTAGTAAAAGCACATCTGGATATAACTCAAACAGCTAAGCCTTATAACAAAGAGGAATACATGCGTTCACATGGCGTGGGTGTGTGTAATGTACAGTGGTGTCTGGACTATAAATATGCAGACCGCTGATTCAGAATAGAGACTCCTAGTGGACGTGGATTGCAGCTGGTTTCAGGATGAACATACTGTTGACAATAAATAAGTAGGAATCACATGATTTGAAGAAGTCAGAGTGTCCCCTTAAAAGATTAGGAGGGTTTGCATACAGGGGAATAAAAGTCTCAAAGAAATCAGCCCAGTGGGCTTTATGACAGAGCATATTTTTAGTTTGTTTATTAGTTCTATGTCTTCCCGTAGCCCAAAGAATGTGACCCAGTAGATGATTATCACTGAATTATTCAAACTGATGGCTAAAAAGATTTTATTTGCTGGACATTGAGGTAATGAGGAGCCAGCGTGTTGTGATGGGAAGACCATGGGATGCACTTTGAGTAAGACAGAGCTGGATTTGAAGCCCAGCTCTCTAATTTATAGACCGTGAGAGCTTTAAAAAGTTAATTATTCTTTTCTCAACTATAGCATAGGGACCATAGCACCTACCTTGCAGAAACTTAGAAAAGTTGGGGATAATGTCAGTAACATGCCCAACTCAGAGCCTGGCTTACTCTTATTGCTACATGGAACAGTTTCTACTCAGCTCTCATTAGAAGTATTCCCCCCACCCCCTCCACCATCCTCAAGCCATCCTATGATCCTCTACAGCTAGGAGGAAGCAGAGGACTTTGACGGGGAGCCATTTTAGAACCCAGAAGTAGAATACAATATCGTGGCATTGGTAGCAATGAAACAAGAAGGGGAAAGTGAGCCGGCTGGACAGAGGCTTGGTGTAGACATAGCTGAGGAACTGGGTCCTGGAAACTAGTCTTAAGATGATGAGGGTAGGGGCTTCCCTGGTGGCGCAGTGGTTAAGAATCCGCCTGCCAATGCAGGGGACACGGGTTCGAGCCCTGGTCCGGGAAGATCCCACATACCACAGAGCAACTAAGCCCATGTGCCACAACTACTGAGCCTGCGCTCTAGAGCCGTGAGCCACAACTATGAGCCCTCGTGCCACGACTACTGCAGCCCGCGCGCCTAGAGCCCGTGCTCCGCAACAAGAGAAGCCACTGCAGTGAGAAGCCCGTGCACCGCAACAAAGAGTAGCCCCCGCTCGCCGCAACTAGAGAAAGCCCACGCGCAGCAACAAAGACCCAACACGGCCAAAAATAAATTAAAAAAAAAAGAAGATGAGGGTAAAACAACAGATCATACGATGTCTTTCTCATCGGGGTTCATGAAGCCACCTTCCTCCATATACCCAGGCCTCATCAAGAGTCCTTGCACTGATATCAGTGCAGAAGACAAAAGATTAGATGTTGGAAAGCTACCTTACAGGTCCCAGGGAGGACAGAAGAGTGGGCTCCTACTCTCATATAGGCTGTAAATCCCCATGTTATAACCGCCTGGAGCAGAATGCCAAAGATTTTTGCAACAGCTTCCGGCTGTCTCACAATTTCCAAGACCTGCCAGATGAGCTTGCCATCTCTCTTCACGTGAGATCGTAAAAATGGAGTCCCTTCCTAGAAGCTGTTTCGGGGGTAACCATCTCGTGGGATTGAGTCTAAACTCCTGCTCTATCCCAGGTCACAAGCTATAAGACCATATTTTAACCAAGGATGTACAAAGCATTCAAATTGCATTCATTCCCAGTTTCTGGTCTCATGTAGATTCAATACTGATATTATAGGTAAGAGGTTAAAGAACTGGGAGTGACTTTAGTAAATGGAAAGTTACACAGCCTGGGAAACTATTTATTGGGCTGAGATGCTCTTGATAAGCTCTATGGGGCATAAGGGAAGCATGGTAACAATTGGTAAATCCTCAAGGACATAACTAATGCCATGCCTACGATTAATCGGATTGCCTTGAATACAAAAGAAAAAGAAGGCTCAGTGCCAGGGAAGACTTTCCTGGCAGAGCAAGCCCCAGAGTTACCTGCAGGACTTGAGACCTGTGACGTGGGAAGTTTAGGCGCACCCAGCCAGTGGACAGTTAGTCCAGATTTGCAAAGGTGAGTGATTATTCAGGCAAGTAGCTGCCTATGGGCTTTTGCCGGCACCACCTTCTGAACACTTATGGTGCATATCAAGCATCATCTTCCTGTCTTAGTTGTCCAAATCTTCCCTTATTTCTTGAGATGTCTAGCCGCTAGATGGAGACTTAGCAGCTTGTGTCTAATATAGAATAACAAAACAGCCAGACATATGGCTGGCCCTGGGCTGTCTCAGTTGCATTCACATGACATTTCTAACGGGAAGGTTTATAACGCTCCACTCTCAACAAGATGTGTTAATATATGAAAACAGACTGGAATAAGGAACCAGGCAGATCTGGACAAGGGGCTGCTGACTGCTCTGGCCGACACCTTCCAGCAGGCATCTGGCACCAAAGCCTGAGCTTTTGAGAGTGAAGAGCCTTTCAGGGTCATGAGCCGAAATGTTCTGATTGACTGCGAAATGCCTCTTCATGCATGGCGTAGAATTTCCTCTCAGCTCCACAGTTTTCACTGTAACCTGGTTTATTTCTGGTGTTAAATCTTTGAAAGGCCAAGAGCTACGTGCACCAAGTCTGCCCTGATTATAGAACAGCTCTTGGCAAGTGAAGAGAAAGAAGGCATTTTTTGTAGCTGGGCCAGTTTTCTGGGAGATGCCTGGAGGCTTTTGTTACGGATACTTAGGCGAGAGCACAGGGGGCCAGTTGAGTCCCCAAAGCCTAAGAGCCTTTTGCATAACAGGATGAGTCAAGATGGAAGATTTTAAAATCTGTTTCTACTGTCACCTCTTATGCTAGCAGGAATTTTAGGTATCTCCAGTGCCACGAAGGAAGTACTGATATTTACCAAATAACATACAAAAGAGTAGATAAATTAACACCTATCAGAAACCCTTTTAAGTTTATGATCACATTTAATCCTCATCATTTTGTGAGATAAATACTAAGGCAGAGAGATTAAGTAACTTCCCAGGCTCACCCGACTAGTAAGGGATAAGGCAGGGATTCCAATTCATGCAGTCTGACCCTGAAGCCCCCGCACTTAACCAGTGTAAATATTTTTAGTAAATTCAATAGACTGCTCGTATCCTGGCTATTTAGGGAGTGTTGGGAAAGTGGGTAGGGAACTGATGAACTGGAAGGTCAGCCTGTGCTAGAGTTTCTGTGCTTTATTTATTAATGGGCTGTTTGGCAGGATACAGGGAGAGTTGTCCACAGGTGTGATGAGCAGAGAGAGACCCGTATGGACCTGTATGTTGTCCCAGCCCCGGCACTAGCTTCCTCCAGCAACCTGAGAAGGCTGCCCAAGCCCTTGACTCCTGAGTTTCCAGTGCAAAATGCGAAACAAAATATTTACCATCTGTTTTCCTTACTGGCCATTAAGAGAATTAACAAGTAATTTTTTCACATCATTCAAACTCCAGGAAAGGAGAATATGGTCCAATGATGACTTAACAGTTACTGGACACAGGTCTATAGTCTGTATAACTAGGAATACAAGTCAAAATCAACCATCCAACATTCATCACGCATTTATTACTATGACATGTGTTGCTCAAGCCCACCAGTTTTAACGCACTGAAATGTTCATGTGGTTTGCCTAACAGGTCCAAAGAAAAGTTGCTCTACTATTTATGGAATACAGATGGAACTGTCATCCATCTCAAGGTGGATGTTTACCCTAGATCTTATCGAGAGTTGGATCCCAAGAAGAAAAAAATGTCTTTGGCTTGCATTCATATAGTCTGAATTTGTTGAGCAATTATATTTGCTGGGCAGAGTATCACACAAAATAGTCCACAGACAAGGTCCAAGCCTTCAAGGAATTTATACTCAAAAATGTTGGTCGGCATGATGATGGCTGGCTTCTCTTTTTCAAACAGGCGTTGAAAGGAGACGCATCTACGACATTGTGAATGTGCTGGAGTCGCTGCATCTGGTCAGCCGGGTGGCCAAGAATCAGTACGGCTGGCACGGACGGCACAGCCTGCCGAAAACCCTGAGGAACCTCCAGAGGCTAGGAGAGGAGCAGAAATACGAAGAGCAGATGGCATACCTCCAACAGAAAGAGCTCGACCTGATGGATTATAAGTTTGGGGAACGCAAAAGAGATGGCTGTCCAGATTCCCAGGATCCACAGTTACTGGATTTCTCTGAACCGGACTATCCCTCCTGTGAGTCCACGGTACCCACACGAGTAATGGCAGGGAGAGGGCGATGGTGTCTTCTGAAGAGAGTCGCTGCTAAGATGGGAGGAGCGAAATGGACCACCCTGGAGGGAGATGTCCTCTTATTCCCTCTCCTGAAGACAGGGAGACAGATGGCTTCCCGACTGGGCTGCCCACTCGACCTCACTGAAAAACTGTCTAGTGGCAGTTTCACTTGGTATTTGGTGTGTTTGGCCCGTAGATCTCGAACAGCGCTCCCGTTTCAGATTGACAGCCCCATGCTGATTCCTGCTTGTGAACCTTTAAGGAAAATTTACTTGGAAAGAATGGATCTCTTCAAAGGATCCTATTTGTTTAATTATATACTGGAGTAGATGACTTAGAAGAGAACCCCATTAGCAGAAAATACTGATTAGAAAGATAGACAACGTTTATTTGATGCGGATTTTTTTCTGTTACTTATACTACATTGTTCTTCCCCTCCTAGCTCGTATTTGTGCTGTCCCTCCTTTAACGATTGATCCTTCATTCTCACCCTGCTCCTCCTTGCTAAGATAACAAAGTGCAAGTATCCCTAACGTTTCACTTGCATTTATAAGCAATAGGAATGGAAGGGTGGGCCTGGCTTTCATTCCATTTACTACCTCATGCTTTTTAATTCCACCCTGTGAGCCAGTTCTTATCCTAATAACCAGAGGAGACAGCCATCTGTCGGCGATGGTCTGCCTGCCATCTATGGCAACACACATCTAGTCAGTGTCTCCTATTTACTTATTGTTTATTTCTTCACTTATTTCTGAAAAGCGATGGAAGAGGTCGGTGCCTACTATGTGGAGGGTATAGTCTAGCTATTGTGGGCTCAGAGAAATAAAAGTGGAGACCCTGCCATTGAGGGAAGAATTGATGTTCTGAAAATAGTTCCTGATCCCTAACTCTATCCTTTTATCCCTCTACTTTAATCTTTTCCAAAATTGCTTCAGGAAAACTACTTCATGGCTTCTATTCAATGAAGCATGAATATAAAGCATTTCAGAATTTATACCTACTGTAATTTTATGACCCACAAGAAAATCTTATTTCTTTGTGAACCATCTTTTTATGATGTGTGTCCAACAGGCTTCCACTGATCACTGTAACAAGAGTGATGTTTCCATCTGCTGATACAGTTAGATAGGTCTGGCAAACTAGAAGTACGGTCTCTATTGTGGTAAATTACGTTTTGACGCTTTTGTTTTATTCCCTTTGTAGCATCTGCAAACAGTAGAAAAGATAAGTCTCTGAGAATTATGAGCCAGAAATTTGTCATGCTGTTCCTGGTCTCCAAAACCAAGATTGTTACTCTTGATGTGGCTGCCAAAATACTGATAGAAGAAAGCCAAGATACGCCGGATCATAGTAAATTTAAAAGTAAGCATCTTCACCTAAATCCACTTATTAGCACAGAAAGAGTGGGATGTCATATGCTGATGTTTGCTGCCTCAGAGATTTAAAAAATTATTATATTTTTTGAGACGTGCACTCCTTCCTGCCTTCATAAAGGTTCTTGGTGCTGTGAGAGGTAAGCTGGTCACATACTAGAATTCCTGTGAAAGTTCTGTCCGATGCCTTTTCCTCGGCAGAGTGGATGGTGGAAGCAGAATGGCATCCCACAAATGCAGGTCAGGGAGGATGTAAGAGGCTTTGCATTTCTCTTTAGTATCGCTGCATCCAAGACGGAATGTCTGAGTTTTCTTTCCCTTCTCTCCTTGCCCCCTGCATACTCTTCTGATGGGTGGACATGAAAGTTGTCTACAGGTAAGAACCAGAGGAATGAGCAGGGTAGGGTATAGGGGTGGTGGGACATGGCTGCTGGACGAGGAAAGTGTTTCCAGGTTTCACACCCCGTGCATCTTCCTTTTCCATCAAGCCTGGGTCCTGAGCCGAAGGCCCCTGGCTCCTGGTAGCTCATTCAGGCCCTGAGAAACCATGAGCTGAACATTCTCTAGCTTTTGTTTGTTTGTTTCCAGCTAGAAGTATAGCCACCCTGTGGGAGAAATGACTAGATAAAATCCAGCTCTATCAGGATTGGGAAGCCTATGGCATCTGGGGTGAATGCTTGATGTTTCTGGTCAGTAATCAAAGCCCTTTGCTTGATCCTAGCCCTAAGTTCAAGTAGGTTTCCGACCTCTAAGTTGATTTCTTGAATAGAACGTACTTTGTGGGTATCATCCTGCCTGTTTAATGTGTACCACCCCTCGGAATTTCTCCTCCAGTCCCTGTACTTTCAAATGTCTCTCCCAAAACCTCTTCAGACTCAGGGAATGCCCATCCCACCCCTCCCCCGCTGGGATTAAAGGTGAGGTGCTGCCTGTCTTCAGCACAGTCGGACCTCGTAACCTTGAGCCCTAGACAGTCTGTGTGCCCAGCAGTGCCCAGCCTCTCAGGAAGCTCTGGGGAATCCCTGTCATTTTCACAGCCTAGCTGCCTGATGGAGCAGGTGCCACCACCTCCTGCTGGAAGAAGCTCCGGGCAAGCTTTTGACGAGCCACAGATCAGAATTACATTTCCTAAGCCTTTCATTACAGCCCATTTCCCTCCCTTGGTACGTTTGCAATCACAGCGATCCTGGCCTGTCACCAGGTTCCTCTTGTACGAGGTGTGAAGTTGTGGAAATGGGAGAACACAGTGACCTTCCCTTAGTAGTGTCATCAGATACATAAATCCTGGGTGATTTCACGCCGGAGCCACTGGTCTCTTCATGCTACCCCACTGCTCTCTGCTAGAGGCTTATATATGGTGGCTAGAAAGAGACCTGTCACATAAACTAAAACGTAATGGTATTGCTGACCAATGTATGGTGTGACCACAATTGTCTTTATATCTTGTAGCAAAGGTACGACGCCTCTATGACATAGCCAATGTTCTGACCAGCTTGGCACTGATAAAGAAAGTGCATGTAACAGAAGAGCGAGGCCGGAAACCCGCCTTCAAGTGGATTGGGCCTGTGGATTTCAGTTCCACTGGTAAGGCATGGTTTTGCTAGGGACCGTTTTATGTATAATCCCCAGTTCCTTTTCCAAATCATACACCTACCACACAGTGAGATCGATCTTCACCTTCATTTCCCATCACCCACATCACATTCAAAATTAGACTAGTGACATCAGTCTTGGAACAATGAGCCTTAGTCTACAAATGGTTTATGCTGGTTGGCTTACACACAGATAACTTAGAACCTGGCAGTTTCTGGAACTATTAAATCACAGCTCTTTTGCATTTTTTATTTTATTCCAAAGTTCCTGGAAGTTTGGGACTGAGGATTAAAAATGACACTTGATAAAAGAAAATGTTTTTTAATTTTTTAAATGACACTTCTTATGAACTCTGGTTGTTTCTACATTAGCAGAATAAAACATTGTTTTTCTTTGAAATTCCAGATAACGTAAAAATTATATCAATTACTATCCCAAAACTAATATGTAATAAGATGGCTTCGAAATATAGTATGGATGTAATGAACACCTTTTTTTGCAATTTATTTAAAAGGTTGCTAATGTCATAATTTTACTAAACTAGAGCAAAAGAGGGTATTATCTTCTGCTTACTTCAAAAGTAATATTTGCACAACTGGGGACTGGATCCTTCTGTACCAGCTACTTTATGCATGGCTATGCTGCCTGGAAAAAAGCCATTAAAGTTATTTTTAAGTTACCTTTCCAATTTTAGTCTTAGTAGTATAAATTCCTGCGCTTAACCCAGGCTTATAAAAGATATAGCTCTCTACCTCACTTGTAACACATTATTCACGTAGGAACTAGATGAAACCACTTAAAACCAAGTCTAATTAATTCAACCGAGCAAGTACTTACTGCATGTGGACTACGCAGGCATACTTCAGTTTATCGCACTGCGCAGATACTGTGTTTTTCACAAATTGAACGTTTGTGGCAACCCTGCGTTGTCAGGTGATGCTTAGCATTTTGAGCAACAAAGTATTTTTTTAACTAAGGTATGTACATTGTTTGTTTAGATATGATGCTATTGCACACTACAATGTAGTGTAAACCTAACTTTTATATGTACTGGGGAACCAAAAAATTCATGTGACTCGCTTTATTGCAGTGGTCTAGAACCAAACCCACAATATCTCCGAGGTTTCCCTGTTCTAACGCCGTGAGAGATTCAAAGACGTATGTGATACAGTCCCTCCCAGCATGAAGTGTACAACTTTGCCACTTTCTACTCCTCTGCTTCTGGCTTCTCCCAGTCTTTTCACCTGTGAAGCTCTCTTCCCCCTTTCAACATAGAAATATTCTACTCAACCTTCAAGATCTCACTCAAACATCAGCTCTTGCATGAAGTTTTCCCTGATCACCCAGAGCAGAATGTCTCATCTAAACCATCGCAGTTTAGCATCATGCTATTGTACTTGGTGATGATCTTATGCTTTGTCCCTGCTGTACAATTTTGAGGGCAGACACAGTTTTTATTCACCTTTGATTCCACCCTAGTACCCAGGTCAGTGCCTTATGCACTTCAGTTGGTTAATGAGCTTCTATTGAAGGGTATAATTAGCACACATTTGAAAATTAGATAACTCTTAAGCACTACACGTGGCAGTACTGGCTCGGTAGGAATTCAGAGAGGAAATGGGTTAAGTTCTTCCCAGTGATCTCTAAGGGATCACTGGCCTGATGTCCAGTGTCTTGAGAGCCATTGTTTTATATATTTTGTCCAATATTTTATTCGTTTCAGGAAGGAGGGTAGATATGATCCATTACTATCTTGACCCATTTTCCTCTTTGTGATTCTATAACTTCTGATTTTTTTTTTTAACTTCGGATTTTCTAAACAGAACATCTGTTGGGTTTTTGTTATAAGAAAAAGAAAACTATAAGGTGATTTTCTTTTTCAATATTTGTGTGTTTTAGAAAATGTAAGTCTAGCTGGGCCTTTCAGTTTATTAAATCAGTCTTATAATTTAAACGTACATGCTTTGAACTTACAAAAAAATAGCACAGATGAGCAGGGTAGGAATGACTATCTGAACAACAGGGGTCATTTCTTTGTAGAATATAGGCCTGGTTCTGTATAGAAATTTCTGTCCTGATTTCACACAGGCTTATTTAAGCAGAAAATGTGCCTCCAAGGCCCAGCCTTCTATTATCCTCACTGTTTTGCAGCATTTCAGCCGTGAAGTTTCTGCTGACCTTATTCCTTTGGTCACTTAGTAACTGAGCCTCCTACTGCATAAGAAAGAAATAATAAAGCATAATAATAGAAAACAGAGGTTCTTATACTCATTGCCCTAGGGCTGTGGCATAAGAGGCTGATCTCAATTAATGTTAAAATCTCTAAATATGCATGTTGGGCTGAGTATGGTTGGGTTTTTCTTGGATATCTCTGCCCAAAGAAAGCATCTAAAATGTCAGGTCCATTCTAATTTGGGTTATAGAACATCCTGTTCTACTTTTGTTGCAGTTTAGATAATTTTAGAATATATATGGATTCAGTCTTACTTTAAAGTCATCCACTAACTTTTAAATAGGACTAGTACAATACATTGAAAGAAATTGGGGTTTGACACAAGGCTCATAAAATTCCTTTGATTGTCTTAGTTTTTAATTTACAGGGTAGCTCCATTACAATGATAGGTCCTCAAAGCCATATCTTAAAAAGGCTAAAACGATCCTGAATTATAGCTGTATAACAACACCACCAATTCTCTTATTTATTTAGATGAAGAACTAGTGGATGTTTCTGCATCTGTCCTACCAGAATTGAAAAGAGAAACATATGGCCGCATTCAATTCTGTGCAAAACAGAAGCTTGCTCGACATGGCTCTTTCAACTCAGATCAGGCTTCTGAGAGGATCCAGAGGAAAGTGAACTCAGAACCCAGCAGCCCTTACAGAGAAAAACAAGGTATCTGCCTTTACTTAATCCATGGAATCCATCAGTCACCATGTAATTGTAGCCCGACCCATGCACTGTCATTTAAAAGTGAGCTGACTCTAGGCTCTGCCTGTTTTTCTCACTTACCTCAAGTGAAATGATGTGGGGGGGTAAAAGAATTGGTGACTTCAAGGTTATAAACATAGCCCCATGCCTGAAATTGATTCTAGTCGGCCTTAAAGATTGAAGATCATTTGGTTTGCCATGGTTGGCCTGTTTGATGCATCTCAGCAATTCATCAGACTTACAAAGCAATACTTGCTTTTTTGTTTTCTTACTAATCTTTGTTGAGACCTGCATTCACCATTAACAGCTAGCTTCTGGACATTTCTCTGTTTGAATCAAAACCAGAATGGATTTGAGATAGTCTTATAATCCCTGGGCTGTGAATAATGAATCCTGCTGTATATAATTGCTGTGTATAAGTCCCTTGCTATATTCGCTAGACCTTCATTTTCCTTTTTAGGATCAGGTGGCTACTCCTTAGAAATTGGAAGTCTGGCAGCTGTCTACAGACAGAAAATAGAAGACAATTCACAGTAAGTAGTCTTAAGAACTCCAAGTATATTTTTTTTCTATTTCCTAGTCTTAACTTTGACTAAATTGAAATGCCACCCATCAAAAGGTAAAATTTAACAGGCCTGCTCAAAAGTCAGCCATTTGTTTATTAAGAATTTTGTAAGTTTCCCCCTTGTGCCCAGCATTGTGCAGGATATGGCATCAGGGACACAAAAGTATGAAAAATTTATTCCCCTAGGCCATGAAAGCTTACAAGGAAAAAAATAAATAAAAAGGCAAATACAATGAGAAAAGACAAGTCACTACTAATGTGACACTGAGAAATGACACATCAGAGTCCCACGAATCACTTTGTCATCATCGTAGCTAACGTTGTTTATGAACTACCAGGTACTATTCCTGAAGTTTTATGTGTATTATCTCATCTAATATCACAAAAACAACCTTTTGAGGTTGGTACTATTATCCTCATTTTACAGAGAGGAAACTGAAACCCAGACAGGTTAAGTAACTGGCCCAAGGTCACAATGCTATTAAGCGACAGAGCTGAGTCAGATTTGGGGTCTGATTTTCAAGGAAATCATATATTAGCAGAGGAAGCAGAGGAAATGCTAAAGCGAAGACAGGAGGGGTTTATAATGCCAGACATAGGAAGAAACAGATTGTTGAGCCAGGATCAGAGAGTGGAGGGGAAATAAACTGGTTAGTCTGGCCCTAATGATTTGTCCAAATAGGATCATGAAAGGAAGTATTTATAAGAAGAGCTTGGGATATTGGAGGTAAGTAGGTCAAGTTGGCAGAAAGCTTTGAAAGCCAAGTTGAAGAGTTTGGATTTATTAGATGGATGGTAAAGAGTTATTGTAGGTTCACTGGAGAAGACCATTCTGGCTGCTTTAAGCAGGTGGGGTTGGAATAGAGAAGGGCTTCAGATTAGGAGATCATAGAATAGAGCATTCCTAGTCATTCTAGTCTGCTGTGGTGCTGGTCTGAGCCGTGTCAGCTGGGGATGGAAAGAAATGGAAATCAGTATAAGACAGTGAGTCAGCAAGAGTCACTGAAGTAGAAAAGAGGCATCACAAAAAACACCTGGGTCTCAGGTGACGGTGATCTTACTGGTGGAGATGGGGAGGTGGAAGGTGAATGGCCAGAGGTAGGGCAGTGGGCGCGACCATCAGCGTGGGCACGTTGTTTCATGGAGCTGAGTGATAGCCATCACTCGTTCCGGGAGGCTGTGGTTGGAGAGCTTTACTCATCTCTGCAGCTCCGTGCACTCCGCTTATTCCCAGTACCACAGGGGGCGAGAATGTGGGCAAAATTGCTCTCAGTGATTCCCTCACAGAGGTTTCGGGAAATCCCTGTTCTCTATTTACTAGTTCTTAAAGGAGTCTCAAAAGAGTCTTCCTGGGCTTCCCTGGTGGCGCAGTGGTTAAGAATCCGCCTGCCAATGCAGGGGACACGGGTTCAAACCCTGGCCCGGGAAGATCCCACATGCCGCGGAGCAACTAAGCCCGTGTGCCACAACTACCGAGCCTGTGCTCTAGAGCCCGTGAGCCACAACTACTGAGCCTGTGTGCCTAGAGCCTGTGCTCTGCAACAAGAGAAGCCACCGCAGTGAGAAGCCCGCTCACCACAGAGAAAGACCACAGGCAGCAACGAAGACCCAATGCAGCCAAAAATAAATAAATAAAATAATTTTTTTTTAAAAAAAGAGTCTTCCTCATCTACTTGCAAAATAATGCTAAAAATATAAACATGCTTTCTAGTATTTGGAAATTTTTCTCTATAAAAGGCCCAGACATTGTTTATAATCTCCTCGATTGAGGGGACTTAAATTTTGAATGTGTGCTGCCTAAAAATTCTGTAGTAATATGGAGCATAATGGGACAAGAATTTCAGAAAATAATTTTGTAGATAAATTTATTTCCTCACTCACTGCCCACTTCATTTATCTCACAGTGGATTTGAGACAAACTAGGTGTGTCCTTTAAATCAATGTCTGGCCTAGACTCTGTTATCTACCCAGCATCTCTCACAGTGACTGACTGTGAGGCCCCACTGGGTGACCTTCAGTGGGTGGATTAGCCTCTGAGCTTCAGTTTTCCTCCCTAGTAAAGGGGGGCAGGGGGGATGGATGAGAGTAGCTAGTGTTATAATAATTATGTGAAATTATTACCCTATTATGCTAGTCATTGTAGCATCTGTGTGCCTGGGAAGGGGTACGTGCTGGGTAGCTGATGACTGCTGGCTGTGGGAGAGGCAGGGGAGGAGCCTCTATCAGCCCTCACCTGAGATTCCCCTACCGCACCCCTAACCATCCATCCAGGTGATATGGTCATCTGCCTCTGGAGTCGGCTCATGGGCTCAGAGGCGTGCGCTTTGATAGCGTCCTGAGCAGTATTCTCTCACTCCTGCTTTGGTACATCTCTCTTTAGGAAAGCAGAGTCGGGAGTTGGTAGAATGTGGTAACTAGATGGGCCCCACTCTGTTTCTTTTATTCCAGGGCAGAAACTTTTGCCAATCAGAGAGCGATACCTCCATCAAGCAGCCTGGAGGCCGCTGCTCCTTTCCCTGGCCTCTCTGTTGACTCAGAATACTGTGTTAATGCCTTGGCCCACCCAGTACTTTCCGTGACTCCAACGGACTTGCAGGCCTTCTCTGCCCAGAATGGTCTGAACGGACAAGGAGGTGTCTCCCTCACCTCTGCCACCTTGGACATGGAGAGCCTGAAGCCAACTCTGCTGGCCGGCCAGCCCCTGGTGTACGTGCCCTCCACCTCGCTGTTCATGTTGTGTGGGAGCCTGCAAGAGCCTCCGTCCCCGGGGTCGGGGTCAGAGAGGGACAGCAGGGGCTCGGAAGGCACAGCAGAGTGGTCAGCCGCACCCTCAGTTCAGAAGCGCCCAGGGGAGGAGAGGAAGCCCCAGGAGGAGGAGGAGCCGGCCACGAAGAGACAAAGCAGGGACTACGAAGACGGCCCCCTCTCCCTCGTCATGCCCAAGGTAAGGGGTTCAGGTGGACGTGCTAGCTGATGGCCCGCCCGTCGACCCGTAATTCCTTCCCAACAGAGACACACAGATAAGCTACTGAGTCTGGAATAGGAAGTAGTGCATGTGTCACTTGTATAACTGAGCCCAGGACTGGCTGCCCCAAAGAATCTTGCCATGAAGCGGTACTGTAACAAAAGTGATTTTTATAAAAATCACACTTTGCATAAGATGCTAAAAAGTGCAGAGGGAAAAAAAACCTACCCATAATCCCACCACATAGAGGCAATCACTGTCCACATGTTTGTATATTCTTTCCCAGTCTTTTTCGCTATACTTTTTTTTTTTTTAACACGTTGATGAAATAATCATCTTAATCCACGGTGCACCTGAGGTCCACAGTCAGGAATGTAGGTGCCGTTTGGCTCTCAGTGTCTATGTCAGTGCTTGTGTCACTGCTCAGAGAGCCCGTTTCCCTATAGCCACAAAATGAAAAGAACAAAAATCTGAGCTGTCCACAGTAGGCTTTCGGAGGTTAATGAGATATATGACTGGTGAAACTCTCAGAAAGCAGAAGCACTCTCCCTGCAGCCGTTTGTAGAGGATCAGTGAGGCACACCTCATGGAAATCAGTCCATTAATTAAGACCCTTCCTCCTCTATGCCTTCCTCCTGCCAGAATGTATTTTTCTAATTTTGTATATAGCCTGGGGTTGCAAAACAGAAGGAAAAGACTGACTGGTATATCTATGTATACGTGTCTTAGATAACCAAGACAGCTTTGGGTCAGCCCTGCAATTCTTATCAAGCCCTAAAAGCCTGCAGCATCAACACCCTTTATGGGTTCCAGCTCAGAAATTTATTTCACAGTCTAAACACCATACCCAGTTTCCCATTATTAAAATCTCCATCGTTTCTGTGCTTAAGAAATCGTAAGCCTACAGAAGCCCATGACGTGACAGTGATCTTCAGGCCATTCCTATAAATATGACAGAAACAACTGACTTACACAAATCAGTGTGGCACACAGCTGTGTCTGACCTTTTTGTTTATGTGTTAGCTATTTGGAGAAAGCTGTTACTATAATTTACTGCTGGGATTTTGACTTGCTTTTCTGGTTCCTGGTTGGGTTGTACTTAGAAACCCATAGATTCCACAGACATTGCCTCTTCCAAGACCGTGGATAAAAGGGGACCTGCACCCCATGAAGACATTCACATGAATGGACAACTTTCTGCTGCAAAGGAGGTTTCAGGAAAGGCTACAGCAGACCGCTTCATTTCTTCTGAGTGGGGAAATCCTTCTAGAAATACAGAGATAGAAATGCCTTCAAAAGAAAATGAAAGCACCAAAGAGCCCTCTTTGCTGCAGTATCTTTATGTGCAGTCGCCAGCAGGTAAGGGGTGTCATGTCTTCGAGTCCCTTGGGGTACTCGGATCATAAATTTGATGTTTAAATTTTTGTTCATGTCACCCGACCAAACTGGTGCATTGATGAGCTGCCTCTGAGTCATTTCACTCCTAGCCCCTTGCTTTCTCCATCAACGAAATGAAGGCAGAGGCTGCTTTCACTTTCACCAACCTCACGGATAAGGAGAAAACAGTTAGGGCAGGTAATTTATTTTTAATGCGTTCCACTTTACTTGGTAAAAAAACACAACGAATTCAAAAGATGATTCTGTTTTTATAATTCAGCTGAATCTGGCAGTGGGTCAGTTAAACAATATGAACGTCCTGGCCACCATGTGCAGCTCACATGCTGATCTCTTAAATATCCAGAAGTGCTGACATGTCCTTGTGGTCGAGTGCAGGGCTGGAGTGAGAGGGCTGGACATTAAAACCACTTATTATCTGCGTGAACTTAAGTATTCAGCCCTCCTCATTGGTAAAACAGCAATAATAACAGCACCTGCTTCATGGGGGTGCTGTGAAAATTGGATTAAATTTAATAAGATAATACATCGAAAGCACTTAGCATAATAGTGCCTGACACTTAGTAAGACTCAATAAATGCTCTTACTCTTGAAATAAAGCTGAAATATAACAGATACCTAATTTTTAAAATATGCATTGCGTACATGAAGCTGCTCTCTTGCAAAGAGACTTAAAGTGATTTTCTTCAATTCCTTGTTCCATCACAGGTTAGGTAGGTGTTTGTTATTTCTCACTTATCTAGAAAACATTCTTTATCCCTTTAGCAAATATTTTGTGAGGGCTTCGTCTAAGCACTCTACTCAGTGTTGCTGATACCTTAATAAATAAAAAAACAGACCCGGCTTCTTCAGAATGAAAATAACAGCCCAGCATAGGGATCAGTAGCTTTTTCTGGGCCATGGGCCCTTGGACACTATGGTGAAGGCTGTGGATTCCTCCTCAGGATGTTTACAAATGCAGAAAATTAAACACATAGGATTACAGAGGAAGCCAATTATATTGAAATCCAGTTAGAAAAGGAATTATTTTAAATTATAGTAATAAAAAGATCTGACAGCAAGTGCAGGCCTCTCATACCTTCAAAGTTGTGGGGACCTGTAGACTCTTAAGACGTCTGCTAGCGTGGTAACATTATATGAATACATCTGTGCTTTTTACTAGTGATAAAGTCAAGGTACCCTTCATCCTGTTGTGATTTGTTACCCGTGGTCTTAGTTGAGGGAAATATAAATTTCTGTTAGAAGTTTGTAAAAAGGAAGCTATCATTGTTCCCAACCAAGTTCACTTTCCTCCTCAATTTGGATTCAGTGGAGCTCATGTTAATAAAGTCTCTCAGGAGACTCAAGCATCCACCAAACTGTCACATAGGTAACTGGGAATTCAGCGGTAGCCGCTGTGGCAAGGAGGCGGTGCGGGGCTGGGAGAGCACGGAGGGGGTGGCCAGGCCGCGGCGTGAGGGTTGATTGACAGTGGGCTCCCGTTTGAAAGGGCCCTGAGGGGTGGGAGCTTGGATGGTGTCTTCACATTGCCCTGACTTTCACCTTGTTCTGCTTCTGTTCCAGGATTAAATGGTTTCAGTGTGCTCTTATCTGGCAATCAGCACCCCCGTGCTGTGGGACCGTCTTCAGGTCAGCTGCCGCCGCTCAGTGTTCCATGCATGGTCTTGCCATCGCCGACGCTGGGCCCTTTTCCTGTTCTCTATTCACCCACGATGCCCGGGCCGGTGTCCTCTGCACCCAGTGCTCTCCCAAGCACGGGACCTGTGAATCTTGGCTTGCCTGGCCTTGGATCAACAGCTCATCTTCTCATCGGCCCTGCTGCCCTGGTTAATCCAAAATCATCGACACTCCCCTCCGCAGATGCTCAGCTTCAGGGTCCACACTCACTTAACCTGAGTCCGGTGATGTCACGATCACACAGCCTCATCCAGCCCGAGTCCCCCGTTTACGGAGGACATCCAGCCTCTGTGGTAAAATTACAACAGGTGAGTCCTGAAGGTTCATTTCGGCTCGGCACAAGAAGGAGCATCACTCCGTGATAGCATTTGCCTGCGTTTAATCAGATTTTAGTCAAACAACCGTAGGACAGGGGTTCTACATCAGATTCTACCTGGCTTCCATTGTAGACCCAGAGGTATCTGCTTATTTCATAAAGCATGGAGACAGAAGGTGGGAGATCCTGTGCTTTAAAGGCAAAACTCGTTTTAGGTGTCAATCTGTTTCTTAGAATCAGAAGGAACTTATTTAAAGCATAGTTCATGGGGATTTTTGATGCATGCTGAATATTCAGATGGTTTCTCCAAGCTCTCATTCCATTAGGTCAATAACGGAGACCATCCTGAATTTTAATTGTGCAGCTATAGAAACAATCAAGGGAAACGAAAGTCTTGATACTAGCTCAAAGATTTTTAGCCTATATCATTTCATAAAATGCATTGTTTCGGAGGCAATGGCTATATATTAATATATCCATTGTTTCCTTGATGTGTATATATATACATACTCAAAATAGATACAGATGTACATAGATAAATGTCTGTAATCAATATAAATTAAACAGTACTTTATTTGCCTCCCCCAACTCCACCTGTAGTTCAGTCAGTGAGCATTTGTGGAATTCCTGTTATGCATTAGGCATTGTTCAGAGTAATTACTTCTCTCCCAGAGAAAGAGTTACGTTGTACCAAAAGTATTTTAGATAAGTAATTCAGGGGCTCAAAAGTTTGTTAGACATTGAAATATACATGTTAGTTTTTAAACAAGGTGATTATAATATAGCATATGCTTCTTGATCACCAGTTATGTGCCAAGCACTGACCTAGGCAGTAAAGATATAACAGTAAACAGGATAATGGTCCCTGCCCTTTTAGGCCACATTAAAGGGTTAAATATTTAATGTGAGAGCATAAACATTAGCAAGTAAACAAAAAGAGCAAAAACACATGCACATACTACTTGCCTGGCATGATCTAAAGTGCTTTATTAATATCATCTCCTTTAATTGTTGCAACCCTGCTAAGTTGGTACTTTTATCATCCCCATTTATGGATGAAGAAACTGAGGGACAGACTGGTTAAGTAATTTGCCCGAGGTCACACAGCTAGTTATGGCAGAGCCCAAACCCTGGCTGCAGGTGTCAGTGCCACACTTGTGACCTCTTCGCTAAGCTGCCTTTCTGCACACAGAATAAATCAGCTAATTTCCAACTGTGGTAGGTGTTGTGAAGGAGATACATTGGAGGAGTGTGACAGAAAGGCAAAGAGGATGGAACACCTGCATTGGGATCAAAGCGACACAGGTCAAGAGTGGGCTCCTACACTGTTAGTGGGAATGTAAGTTGGTGCAGCCACTATGGAAGACAGTGTGGAGATTCCTCAGAAAACTAAAAATAGAATTACCATATGATCCTGCAATCCCACTCCTGGGCATATATCCAGACAAAACTATAATTCAGAAAGATACATGCACCCCTATGTTCATAGCAGCACTATTCACAATAGCCAAGACCTGGCAACAACCTAAATGTCCACTGACAGATGAGTGGATAAGAAGATGTGGTACATATATACAGTGGAATACTACTCAGCCATAAAAAAGAATGAAATACTGCCATTTACAGCAACATGGATACAACTAGAGATGATCATACTAAGTGAAGTAAGTCAGAAAGAGAAAGACAAATACCATATGATATCACTTATATGTGGAATCTAAAATATGGCACAAATGAACCTATCTACAAAATAGAAACAGACTCACAGACATAGAGAACATACTGGTGGTGGCCAGGGGGAGGGCAGGACTGGGAGTTTGTGATCAGCAGATGTAAACTATTATATGTAGGATGGATAAACAACAAGGTCCTACTATATAGCACAGGGAATTATATTCAATATCCTGTGATAAACCATAATGGAAAAGAATATAAAAAACAAATGTCTGTATGTGTATAACTGAGTCACTTTGCTGTACAGCAGAGATTGGCACAATATTGTAAATCCACTATACTTCAATTAAAAAAAGAAAGAGGGGGCTTCCAGTTCAGAGATTGGGTACAATTTGACTTCACTTCTGTTTTTATGTACTTTTTTTTTTTCTTCTCTATTTTAGTCACCAGTTCCAGTGACCCCCAAGAGCATCCGACGCACACATCGAGAGACGTTTTTCAAGACGCCTGGCAGCCTCGGGGACCCTGTCCTTAAGAGAAGAGAAAGGAATCAGTCACGAAACACCAGCTCAGCACAGAGGAGGCTCGAAATCCCCAGCAGCGGGGCCGACTAACCTGACGCTTTGCCCAGCGGGGTGGGATGGAGGTGCCTGAATTTCCCTGTGTTACAGGTCATGTCCTAATGGTGAACGGAAACTAGAATGCAAACCATCCGGTCTTCAGCATGCATCCTTCCTCTCTCCTGCATCCCCTGGTTCTAATGTTAACTATCCATCTTCAGGAAGCATCTATTTTCCTGAAAGTAATTGTTCCTAATTGTGCATTTCTTACCAGTTAGAGTCCAGACTCTGTGCGTGGTGTCACAGTGGAAGCACCAACTGACTGTTGTGGTTTTCATTCAAGAATCATCTTGTTGCTGGAAGGAGATCTGAACAGCCTCCTGGAGCCTTGTGGTTTTTCTAAAGGGGGGGGGGGCCCGCCTAGCACTTAATCGGGTTGAGCGTTCTTGACGTGTATTCCCACTCACCCCGAGTAGATCTGTGGTGAGAGAAACTTCCTTTCTGCAGTTTGAAAAAGCTACTGCTTCCTTCGGCTTCATCAGGAAGCCAACTTCAGTTTGAATCCTATGGTATTATTTATTTTTCCTGAAGTGGGATTTAGTGCAAAAAGTTTACAACGACAGCAAAACACATGTTTTTCAGGGTATGACGACTTGAATGTTTGTACTTTTTTCCTATAATTTGCCCTGCACTTACTTTACAACCTAGTAAAAATGTGGATAAGTGTATATAGCTGACGGAATGTCAAGACCAAAATAACTGTGAAGACACACCTTGCTATAATGAACTGTGCTAACCTGAGCTGGGCCTGAGAATTAAGATGAACTCTAGCAGCCAGATAGCTGCTTCTCAATAACTGTGTGAACGGTGAGGTTTTACTGTTCGTTTGTTTAAAAAAAAAAAAAAAAAAAATCCTACTATGTTCAGTTTCCTTCACTACATGCCTTTGTGGTTTTTTTAATTTAAATGTTAACTGTAGAACGTCAGGTATGGGATGTCTTCTAGCAATTGCTGTTTATTGAATAAATCAGGATGGTAGAAAGGAATTATATGGAAAATTGGAACCTAGTTGGGACCTTTTAGTAGAATTCTGAAGAGTGACAGTGTAGAAATTGATGTAGGACAATAGGTGATAACTTTATTTTTTTTCTTTTACTTTTTTTTCTTCATGTTGGGAAGAGTAAGAGGGAAAACGGACACATTGATGTTCAAAATCCAAGAATATTCAAATCAGAGTTATTTTTCATAGAACTGCACAATAAGAACAGACAGTGCAGGGGATCGTTGTTCTAGCATAAATATAATTCTGGAAACTTACCAGTATCCCTTTATTAAACCATATTACTTTAGGGTTTCATTAAGTAGCCAAACTAGATCTCTGTATGCCTAGATGTATTATTTACCTCATTGTCTCTTCAGAGTAAATGGCTTCTTCCCTCCCTCCCTCCCTCCCTTCATTTTCCCCTCCTTTCCTTCATTCCTTCCTTTCTTTATTCCTTTCTCCTTTTTTATACTTCTTAGATGTGGAATCTTGGAGTAGGATTTTATTTTTATTTTTTGGACCCAAGAAAATGTTATATGAAAGAATAAAAATATTAATTTAAGAGACTCTGGGAGTCTGAATAAAGTAGCTTTATATTAACTACAGGATAATATTAGCCTTATCACCCCCACAAGATTTTTGAAAACTTGAGGTAGATAGCCAGATTAAATAAATTTGCTATTATATAAAATTTTTATCAACACTAAACTTTTAAAGTTTACAAGATGGTATTTTTTCCCCCTTGTTCACAGTCTTCTCTAGAGTTAAACTGATAAAAAATGTGATTCTCATCATCAGCTAATCTAATTGCATGGTAATGATTACCCTGAACTAATATGATGGGTTCCCTATCGAAACAAAAATATGCCTTTTTCAAGTAGATTATAGACACATGGCCTATAAATCTGCACAGGATACATGCATTTTAAATATATCATGCTTCAGGCCTTCCACAAAATATTTTCACTTGAGAGGTCTATATTTAGATGAAAACACAGACTGATTTTCCCCTTACTGTTCTTGGATACCCGCCACTTTAACTTCTCTATCCTTTTTTTTTTTTTTTTTTTTTAATTCTGTTCATGATATGACCACATAAACCTCAGAGGATTCACAGTTATTGAGGGGTGTTAAGAAACAAACCCATAAACGAGATTATGATTCTGTGACCATACTTAGCAACAGAAAACCAAGAGCAGGTTCCTTTTGTATTCAGTACCCACTTCTTCACATGTCTTTGTGATGTGTAGAAATAATAACGCAGTGGTTGTTTCTGTCGGGAATATGAATCTGTTTGTTACAGAGCAACTGGTAGTGGAGCAGCTGAGCTAGACTT
This sequence comes from Physeter macrocephalus, assembly GCF_002837175.3. Lineage (NCBI taxonomy): Eukaryota > Metazoa > Chordata > Mammalia > Artiodactyla > Physeteridae > Physeter > Physeter macrocephalus. The sequence goes on along the minus strand of NC_041219.1, from coordinate 12,254,835 downwards.
GGATAGTAGGGGTGGTGAAGGAGCCGTGGCAATCTTGAGTCTATCATTGTATAATTTCGTAAAAGAAAAAAAAAAAAAAAAAAAGATTGTCGGTGATCCTGCTAAGGAAATGCAGCTTTGAGTCAGCACTGAGGGAGGTGTGTGTGTGCCCTACACTGTCCAGGGTTTGTGAAACCCTTTCATTCTGGTACAAGAGTTGAGGGTATAACTTTTATACTTGAATCTACCTACCAAGTTTACATTTCTCAGTTCCTTTTTGTAAGGTGCTATTTCTGTATTTAAATAACTTCTTTCCCAGTGTAAAGCTGCTTTCTGCTTTATCTTAATTGCACTGCTAGTTTTGTGTAGGTATTAATTTTATTGCTGCTTACTGCTTTTTTTGTATCACTTAGCTCTGCTCTTTCTTCTAATGGCTATTTTATCTATATAATTTTTTCCTTTCGCAAAGTATTAAGCTTTATAAAATAGCAATAAAAGTTAATTCATTTTAACAAGAGTTGTTGGTTGTGTTTGTTGGGCTTTCTGGGGGTACCGATTTCAGTAAAACCATTCACCGTTGCAGAACAGCCAACCAGACCTTCATAAACCCAAGTCAGATCCTTTTGCTGAGCCCTTCCGGTGGTTCCCAAACGCCAAAACGTACTGTATCAGAATCGCTTGGGAGCTTGGGAGGGTTGAGGGACTATACTGTTGAGCTTTTGATTTCTACCAGAGCGAGAATCACTGGGGGTTCGGAGCTTCCAGATGACTCTGAAGCTTCACCAGTGTAAGAATCACAGGTGAGACTACCTCCTGATTTCTCATGTTACCTGCAAGGTTAAATGCTTCTCAGTCTAGCAAATACCCACCTGTAGTTCAAAGCCAGATTCTATTGTTAACCCTCACGTGTAAATGAACCTCCACGCTGACCTACTCTGACTTTCCTTAGCTCGTATGATCTCCGGAGTCCGTTAGCAGTTGCGTTTTTGTCAGTCTCCCCTGCTGAATTGTCAGGTGCTGGGGAAACAGCTTTGAAACCCCAGCGTCAAGCCTGGCACTTGGGACTCTGGAAGCCCCCAACATGGTGAATGGAGGGACCGTAGGACCTGCCGCAACAGGGCTCGCCCTTCTGCCAGCCTTCAGTTAGATTCAACACATCACTACTTTTTTTTTTTTTTTTTTTTTGCGGTACGCGGGC
>NC_041219.1:12228383-12253648 GCF_002837175.3 Physeter macrocephalus | reverse complement strand
GGCGGACTCACAACCACTGCGCCACCAGGGAAGCCCCAACACATCACTTCTTGTCCCAGTCTTTAGCCTTCATCTTACAGACGTGTCTAAAATAACCCAAGATATATTTGCTTCTACACACACGCCAGGATTAGGATTTTACCAGCCTATATTTAGTGGCATGTTACGTTATAACAAGGCCCTGCTGTATTGCAGGCATCTACCAATATCTTCTCACACATGCCCGTCTTGGTTGTCTTTAACAGTGTAAAGGGTACATTGAACAAGCAGAACTCATGGGGTAATCGTGGAAGCAAGTTGGTTTTGTCTCCCAGTGTCCCTTTAAGCCTGGTCAGTGGGGGTGATGCACTAACCCTTGTAGGAACATGAGGTCAGGTGCTGTGACCTCCTTGTTACTGTAAATAATAGAAGTTCTATAGTCATTTTAAGTTAAGACGGTCTCATTGCACGATGCAGAATGAGCATTTAAAACTTCTGCCACTGGGGTTCGCTGTAGCCTGGTCACCGATGATGGTCCTTTGTCTTTTCTCTGCTGGGCATCTCTCCTCTCCCAGTGAGCTGGCCTAGATTTCTGTGCCCAGCAAGGTCAAAGCAGGGGCATTGGGAGAGGTAAAGGCCGCAGCATATCAACGGTTTAACAGGCACTGTCGTAAGCAGGCTTCTCGTACGGTGGAACTGTCAGAGGTTGGAGCTGTTTTGTGTGGACAGTTCCTCAGAAGCCTCAACTTGCGAACACTTGCCTGAACTTTCTGCGCTGCAGGCAGTTCATTTTCCTCCAGCTGGTATTCTCCCTCAGTCTCTGGTTTTCCTGCATCCACTCCAGATAGCCTACTGGGCAGGATTTAGAACAGCCCCAGGCTGGCTCTATCTGCCGTCTTAGCCCACGTCCAGTGCTCTTTGCCCTGATTCTTGGAGAGAAGGCCCAGCCAAACTCACACAGCCTCCCACCTCTCTGCCAAAGCTGCGATCCCACCCAGATCCCCAGGCCAGAGTCATACAAGAGAACGTGTCTCAACTGCAGGCAGGAAGTGAGGCGAGCAACACCCCACAGCTCCCCTTAGTGGCTCTAGGGAGGCCTCCCTAGAGCCACAGGTGAAGAACCACAGCATAACTCTCCACAAAATCCATTTCTATTTCCATTTGCTCAACCCTTTCAAGACTCTTTCAAGGCCTTGTGGGTAAAGGGGTTCCACAGTGTGTAACTGGTTTGCAAAACCTCCTTGATCAATTTTTTGGAATGCAACTATAATTTGCTGCTGTGGCCAAGCTCACCATTTAATATCCTGTTAAAATAGTTATAACCTTCCACTGTCCAAGATTTGCATCTTCCTAGATGATTGTTATGGCACTTAATATCTCATCCTTAAGAAATTAATTTTTGATAGCTATTAATGTTTTTAGCATTAAGATTGGTTTGATTAGTTCAATGTCCTTTCTGTCCTGCAAATGCTTCTGAAATGAAGAAATCATACCTGAAGCTACAATAGTTTTCTTCTTTTCATTCTCTCGTACCTAAACCCTTTTTTGTAAATAGCACAATGGTAGCCTTCAGGTTGATTGGCTCTTCTATACAAGCAGCCGGTCTTTCCCCAACTGTGCTCTGAAGAACTCAACTGCTGATAGATATTAGGAGTCAAAAGTGGGTAATTTTGGTAAAACAAAATTAAATAGTTAATTTTTTACTACAGGATTTGTTAGAGGTTGAAATTTGCAAGAGGAAATAAAATACAAATTCTTTAAACCTGGTTTGATAGCGGGACCATTTTTTTTCTTAGCATCTTACAAGATGTTCATCTTACAAGGTTCAGCAGAAGTTACTTTGAGAATCAATGAATTAATCTACCAAATAACCCTCTAAAACTTTCTTAGTCTTTACCATAAGGAAAAAGGACATTAGCTTCTTAATGTCAGAGACCATGGGTGCTTTATATCTGTATTCACAATGCCTGCCACAAAATGTGCACCCAATAAAAAAATGGGTGATGAGTTAGCACAAATACAGTTAACGCTTGAATGACATGGGCATTAGGCACGCTGACACTCCATGCAGTTGAAAACCCATGTATAACTTACAGTCTGCCCCTTACCCTCCACATTTGATGTTCTTCCACATCCTGGTTCTGCATCCACAGATTCAACCAACCCCAGATCGTGTAGTAGTACTCTAGTATTTATTTTTGAAAAACAAAAAGTGTAAAAGTGGATCCGCACAGTTCAAACCTGTGTTAAGGGTTGACTGTACATAATTTTTTAAAAACCTTTAGAGGACTTTTTCATTGCATGGTTATACATGTATTATTTATTTAATAAATCATTGTGGTATAGAGCTTGGGGTTTTCTTCGTTTAGAAGAATGGCATCTACTATGCCATCAATGCTTATAAAACCGATTGAATTGTGAAAATCCTGCTTGTAACTTTCAGTGGCATCCCATGCAGCATTTTCTGATACTTTTAGCATGCCTTTCCAGTCCCCTCACAGTCTGGTCCCAACTTGGCTTCCCAGCTATGCTAGACATTGTCTATTGACCCTCAGCATTCATTCCCAATCCCTTTATGAGTTCTTTATCACAGGGTCTGGGAGGCTGGGAACTACATTTCCCAGATCCCCTTGCTACCAGGTTCTAGATGTGATCCTGTCGGTTAAATACACTCATGCAGGATTTGGTAGAGAGAAAGGAAGCTGAAGTTGTTCTTCCTCTTACACTATAGTAACAGATGGCATCAGGCTGAGTTTTGTACCAGCCGTACTTTATTCTACTGTCCAGTCAAAGACTATGTACCAGCTGTGATATGGGCAGTTTCACACTGTTCCCAACCATTGTGAGGAAACAGCATCCCCCAACCTCTGGGTAGCAGCCGTGGTGACATGATATAAACACTGCACAGCAACCCCCTACTTCGTTTCCCTCCCTTCCAGCAATTTTGTAAGCACCTCATTCTCTCTGTTAAAACCTTCCTACTAGAAATACCTAGAGTGTTTTCTAAAACCTCCTGCCACCCATCCTCTGTTGATCACTCCACTCTCCGTGCCCTTCATATTCTTTTCTGCATCCATGCCTTTGCACCAGCCATCCTCTCTTCCTAAAATGCCCTCCTCCCAACCCCATTTCTCTTTCTCTATTGGGCTATCTCATATGCATTTTCCAAAATCCAGCTTAAATGCCCCTACCTTGGGAAGAATGAATTGTTTTCCCCACCACGGTGGGAGATCCTCCAAAGCAGGACTTGAGTTTTTCTCATCTAGTGCCTAGCACTGTGCCCAATGAGTATGTGAATAAATGGTCAACCAAGCTGAGGAATACATAATAGGGTACCCTAAGTTATCAAGGTAGCTATAGCTTAATATGCAAGGTTAACATGAAAACAGCAAGTACAGTAAACAGCAGCTTCTCACCAGCATCAATATTTGCATAGCTCTACCCACCCCACCAAAATCATGCTAATCATTTACTCACTGCATAAACATTTATTGTTACTATGACAATGGCAATAGTCTTTGGGGTGGGGGGTGCATTTTCCTCTCCCTTCCTTTATCTCTCTTTGATAATGGTAGAGAATTATAGAAATGTAGAGTTCAAAAGTACCTTGAAAATTTATATTCACTGTATTTTACAGAGGGGAAATGGAAGGGGCTTAAGTGACTTGGCCTGGATTACACTGCTACTTAACCACAAAGCTGGACCAGAACACAAGCCTCCCAATAACCCAGTCCAGCACCCTTGTCCTATGCCATGCCAGTTATCAAGTGAAGGCAAAATCTTCTAACAAGATGTTGAAGGAGACATCCATACAAATCTATCTAATTTTCAGGATGTATGAATTTTTGTGTGTGTGTGTGTGGTACGCGGGCCTCTCACTGCTGTGGCCTCTCCCGTTGCAGAGCACAGGCTCCGGACACGCAGGCTCAGCAGCCATGGCTCACAGGCCCAGCCGCTCTGCGGCATGTGGGATCTTCCTGGACTCTCAACCACTGTGCCACCAGGGAAGCCCAGGATGTATGAATTTTATAGACTCATAAACTTGGGTGTGCAGAAAGTTGTGACTTTATTTCCAGGGCAGTCCTCTCTTTACACAGCAAGCTGAAACTGTGCAAAGCAATCTTAACACCTGACCTGGGTTTTGAGAAATGCATATGAGGTTGCCAGGTAGAGAAACAGAGGTGGGAGGAAGGCAGAAGGAACGGCTGGTGCAAAGGCATGGATGCATAATTACAATTGTTCTGTGACCTTTAAACATTTTAATCAAAACATTAAAAACTTTCTTACTGTTGACTATAAATATTTAGGGAAATGAAAAAGTAGTAAAACTAATATTGATTTAGTATGTAATTTAAAACATTAGAAACATTGCGAATTAAAGTGTTTTATTTCTTTATAAAAAGACTTATCAAGAAGAGTTTGGGGACTTCCCTGGTGGCGCAGTGGTTAAGAATCCGCCTGCCAATGCAGGGGACACGGGTTCGAGTCCTGGTCTGGGAAGATCCCACATGCCACGGAGAAACTAAGCCCGTGCGCCACAACTATTGAGCCCGCGTGTCTCGAGTCCATGTTCCGCAACAAGAGAAGCCACCACAATGAGAAGCCCGCGCGCCGCAACTAGAGAAAGCCCACTTGCAGCAACGAAGACCCAACACAGCCAAAAATAAATAAATAAATTTATATTTAAAAAAAAAAGAGGGCTTGCCTGGTGGCGCAGTGGTTGAGAGTCCGCCTGCCGATGCAGGAGACACGGGTTCGTGCCCCGGTCCAGGAAGATCCCACATGCCGCGGAGCAGCTGGGCCCGTGAGCCATGGCTGCTGAGCCTGCGCGTCTGGAGCCTGTGCTCCGCAACGGGAGAGGCCACAACAGTGAGAGGCCCGCGTACCACAAAAAAAAAAAAAAAAAAAAAAAAGAATAGCTTGAACAGCGCCTAACTTCTCATTCTATAAATTACAGTGAGTACTGATCATCTTTTCTATGTCCTGACGGATTATTATACTCTTTCCTAAGTTTGCGTCAGCTTCCAAATTTTGTCCTTTGCACTTTCAATTTCATGAAATATCTCTATGAGGTCATTTAATGTGGCGTTTTTGCAGGCATCACTCTCTCTGGGGGCATCTATATCCTTTTCATCCCAATCGCTTTCCTCGCTTACATTGATAAATTCACCTTCATTAAGTTCTTCTAACTGTATATCTATAGTCTCTCAAATGGTGGCAGGGTCTACATCCTCACTATCAATTTTTTCTTTCTAACTACATTTATATTCAGTTCAAATTTCACCTCCAGCATTATCGCTTTCTTTCTTTCTTTGCTTCACTTTCATCTTTTTTGGCCAATTCTTTCTTTCCAGTATTGATTTTATTAAAATATCATGTGTTTGCATCACTGGGAAACCCAGAGGCAACATGACTACATGCCTTTCTGTCTGCATGAACAGACTTTGTGCATGAACAACAGACTTTGAAAGAACTGACGTGATTGGTCATTGGTCACAACGGGATCTGTTATTTATGTAGTGATTTGTGGACTGAAACAGCAAAGTTGATACTTTTATCCAGTTACACACAGTTAATACATCACATCAGAGTAACTGGAATTTGAACCATGTTTATGTAACTAATCCATGGTAACTGACATGCATGCATATCAGAACTGTGCAAAGCAAGGACTGCTTGTATATATTCTGTGATTAAAATTAATATCTATTTGAAGGCTTAAAGACTTAAACATAAGATATCACACCATAAAACTCCTAGAAGAGATCATAGGCAAAACATTCTCTGACATAAATTGTACCAACATTTTCTTAGGTCAGTCTCCCAAGGCAATAGAAATAAAAACAAAAATAAACAAATGGGACCTAATGAAACTTAAAATCTTTTGCACAGCAAAGGAAACCATAAACAAAACAAAGAGACAGCCTATGGAATGGGAGAAAATATTTGCAAACGATGCAGCTGACAAAGGCTTAATTTCCAAAATACACAAACAGCTCATACAACGCAACAACAAAAAAACAAACAACCCAATCAAAAAATGGGCAGAAGACCTAAACAGACGTTTCTCCAAAGTAGATATACAGATGGCCAAACAGGCATATGAAAAGATGCTCAACATCACTAATTATTAGAGAAACGCAAATCAAAACAACGACGTATCACTTCACAATGGTCAGAGTGGCCATCATTAAAAAGTCTACAAATAGCAAATGTGGAGAGGATGTGGAGAAAAGGGAACCCTTCTACACTGTCGGTGGGAATGTAAGTTGGTGCAGCCACTATGGCAGCCAGTATGGCGGTTCCTCGAAAAACTAAAAATAGAATTACCATATGATCCAGCAATTACATTCCTGGGCATATATCTAGACAAAACTATAATTCAAAAAGATACATGCATCCCTGTGTTCATAGCAGCACTATTCACAATAGCCAAAACCTGGAAACAACCTAAATGTCCATCAACAGATGAATGGATAAAGATGTGGTATATATATATATACAACGGAATACCACTCAGCCATTAAACAAAACCCCGAAATAATGCCATTTGCAGCAACATGGATGGAACTAGAGATTATCACACTAAGTGAAGTAAGTCAGAAAGAAAAGACAAATACCATATCACTTATATGTGGAATCTAAAATACGATACAAATGAACTTATCTACAAAATAGAAACAGACTCACAGACATAGAGTAGACTTGTGGTTGCCAAGGGGGAGGGTGAGTTTGAGAGGGCAGGACTGGGAGTTTGGGGTTAGCAGATGCAAACTATTATATACAGAATGGATAAACAACAAAGTCCTACTGTATAGCACAAGGAACTATATTCAATATCCTGAGATAAACCACAATGGAAAAGAATACAAAAAAGAATGTGTATACACGTATAACTGAATCACTTTGTTGTACAGCAAAAATTAACACAACATTGTAAATCAACTATACTTCAATAAAAATTAATTTCTATTTTAATTTCTCATTCTACCTTATGGCAGAAATTAATCTCAGTCAATTTGGAATAATATCAGTCAATTCAGCACACTCCCCATTCCTCAACATACTCTTCCTGCCACTCTCTAGAAGCAGTACTTGTAGTGACAAGTATTTAAAAACATAATTCAACAGGCTTAAACAATAAAGGGCCTGGTTTGCTTACATCATTAAACGCACAGAGGTAGGACCATGATTCAAGCTCATTTTCACTTCAATTCCTTTGGTTCTGCCTTACCCCACATGCCAATGTTATCCACAGGCTTCAGCAATTACATTTCCACTCAAGCCAAGTTCAAAGGAAGAGAAAAACAACATGTTGGAAGTTCTTCCAAAGGAGTAAGAAAAGACTTTCTCAGAGCTGCCCCAGAAAAATCTCTCCTCAGTTCTTATTGGCTCAAATTTTATTACAAGTCCATTTTTAGACTGATTACTGGCAAGGGATGTAGGATTACCTTTATTCCATTTACACCTATATTTGGAACTGAAACATATGGGCTCTGTAGGGGAAGGGTTGACACCTGAACAAAACTGGGTTCTAGTAGAATGGGAAAAGCAGGAAGTAGCTATTGCAATTTCACCACAGCCCATGGCATCAAGGGCATCAGGAAGGATATATGGGTTCTCAGTCCTTATCTGTTCAAATTGACATCAGCTCAGCTGTACATTTTTCCTTCCAATCTTTGGTCCTTATTACCCTTTGGATACCAAGTCCACTCCCACCACCGGCATTCCCTGCTGGGCCTTTTTCATCCAACCCCAAGGCATCTCCAAATCTGCTGGTTCTCAAACCCATGTTCACCACACCACTCACAGCCCCTAGGAAAACCTAGTTTTCTAGGATGATGATCTTTCATCTGCTTTGAGCACAACTCAGAGGCCCAGGAGAGTCTTGTGAACCTTTCTCGGATTCTCTCTGCCCAGATAGTTTCAGGAAGACTGGGCCATAGTGTCATTTTTTGTTGAGTCTGCCCCTTTGGAGCCACCATTTGTAAAGCTTCAACTTGGTATGCAAAAGCAATTAGCTCTTCGACCCTGCAAGGCCATTCTGGTGAAGTGTTTCGATCAATTAGAGGGCATAAATCTTAGAGAAACTCTTGTCTTATACACAGAGATACATATATAGGTGTTTATCATTCCATTGTTTGTAACAGCAAAAAGCTATAAATGAACTAAAGTTCCAACAACATGGATAAAGTGTGATCTATACATTATCTCATGCCACTACTGAATACTTTAAATGAAACAACCAGATCTATATGCATCAACACGGATACAACTAAAACATACAATGTTGAGTGGAAAAAGTTGTAGAAAGATATATACATTTTACATCACGTATATTTTTAAGGCACTTTGTAACAAACATATAAAAGAATAGGCACAAAGAAAATATACTAACATCAGAATAAGGTTAATTCTAAAAAGTTAGGGGTTTAGAAGGGGAATGAGATGGGATTACTGGAGGTGCTTCACCTGCACCTACAATGTTTTATTTCTCTTTGTGACAAAGGGATCTGAGGGAATATGGCAAACGTTAACAGCTGGTAATTTGGGGATATAAGTACTCACGTCTTTGTGATATTAATCTCTATACTTTTCTGTATGTTGGAAATATTTTTTAATTCTAAAATTAAAATAGCTATTTTAATTTAATAATTTTAGAAAATGATTACCATCTGTTGACTGTAAACCAATGGTTCCTAGAGTTGGGGTTTTTATGGCTGTGGGGGGCTTGTACTATCTGTCAGAACATCTGCTGCCTCTTCCTGGACCAAGTCTGTACTTCCTCACCTTGTTGAACTCAGCAGAGGCCATGAACTTACTTTTTCCAAAGAAATGTAGATGGAAGTGATGCATGTCCCTGGGAGCAGGAGTTTTAAGAGAATGCTCATGATTTTCTGTGCCACGATCCAGCTGTCCGAGAGAGGCGCTGCTCTGTCATGGTCTTAAGCAAGGAGCAGAGACACAGCCGACCTGCAATGAACATATAGCGTGAGTAGAAATAAAACTTGTTCTCAAATCACTGAGATTTGGGCTTGTTTACTACCTCAGCCTATTCAGGCTATTTTTACTGGCACAATTTAAAAAGCACTATAAGTGAGACACCAACATGACATGGGCTTTCAAAATCAATACTGACATCTCTTAGCACCATATTTCTTTTTTTTTTTTTTTTCAATGCAGAAGACATTACGGCAAAATAAGGAAGAGTTATTTAAAGTCAGCAAATTTAACACTTTGAAAACTTAACAATGCCCCCCTCTGCCCCTACCACCATGGTCCTATTTGGCATCAGACTTATGGAAAGCTTCATCATAGACTGGCTTTTGGGATAAACCAGTGATTTCAACCTGGGATGTGCAAAGACTTTGCAAGGGATATATATATATATATATATATATAATTTAAAGGGACTACATTTCCCTTGTATCTTCAAATTCCATTTGTATTTGTTTCCGAATTTGATAATCTTGGTAATTTCTAAAACTGATAAACTTGATAGCCCTGGTAATCTCTGGCCAGCTGTTATGCTGGTATAACTGTGATGCTGTATCATGTTGTTTTGTGTTATATTGTTATAGTACTCTGTTCCCGTCTCCCCTTTTTCCCATTAAAAAAGAAGAGCTTGGACGGGGCGGGGCTCCCCTGGTGGCGCAGTGGTTAAGAATCTGCCTGGCAATGCAAGGGACATGGGTTTGAGCCCTGGTCCGGGAAGATTCCACATGCCGCGGAGCAACTAAGCCCATGAGCCAAAACTACTGATCCTGTGCTCTAGAGCCCACGAGCCACAACTACTGAACCCACACATGCTCTAGAGCCCGTGCTCCGCAACAAGAGAAGCCACCGCAATGAGAAGCCCGTGCACCGCAACGAACAGTAGCCCCTGCTCGCCGCAACTAGAGAAAGCCCGCGGGCAGCAAGGAAGACCCAACACAGCCAAAAATAATACATAAATAAAAATAAATAAATTTTTTTAAAAAAGGAGAAGAGCTTGGGGAGTTCCTTGGAGGTCCAGTGGTTAGAACTCAATGGTGTGGCCAAAAAAAAAAAAAAAAAAAATAGAGCTCAATTCTCACACAACCAAAGGTTACAAAGGTGCACTGTTTGGGATACAGGTATCTATGGGACTTCCATCACAGGGACAATTTTAAATACTGGTATCTGTGCTGAGAAAGTAAATGATTCTAATGACTGGGTTTCTAATCCTTTTGTGGGTCAGGTAGCTTCCAATTCTTTTGCTCTTAATAGCATTGAACCAAACTTAGCCAGTTGCCCACTGATCATTAAAAAATATATCTTGAAAGAGTACTAGGTTATATTTAGTAAGTAACTTAGAAATCATTCAAAAAATTGAGTTATATTGCCTAATAAAAGTTCTTCCAGTCCCATTACTTACTGCTGTGAATGAAAGTTTCTTGAGGCTTAAAACTAGAAAAAATGATAAAAACAGAGAATATGGATGCTGACCCGTCTCTCATGCTAGTAATAATGAATATTCATCATAGATAATTGAACTAATTTTTTTAAATCCCTATATTCCTCACTAAGATGTAAATTTCCAAATAAAACACTACTTTTTAGTTTTTTATAATTGTTGATCAACATTTGTTTTTAATCAATTGTATGTGTAAAAAATATAGATAACTAAAACCTACAGTCACAGAAATATTTTGTAATTTAAATTCTAATTTACATACTTTTTTTTACAGAGAAACATATAAAACTTTATATATATAGCATTTTATATATATAACATTGTATCTTATATATAAGTTATATATGTGTAAAACATTACAATATAAGTCTTTTGGGGAAGTAAAATTCAAATACAAGTTTAAGGAGAAAAAGAACTGTGTGAAAATTATTCATTTAAAATTTCTTGCTCATGTAATATTACAATGGCTGATGGTGTACATCAAATCCCTTTGGCATTTAGCTTCCATTGTATACATTTAAAGGAGTGTTACAGCAGTTTTATTTTAAAATGTCAATTTCCACAACCACAGGAAAATCTATTCCTTACAACTATTCATGTAAAATTTTACATACAAACTTAAAAGTGTACTTGAATTTTTCAAAATTATTCTAAGGGGTACAGACCACTACCATATTCCCAGAGATGGACCCTCTCTCATGGCCATCCTTCACCCTTCATCTCCCAGTAGGCTCCCAGCATTGTCCACATGGTGGCAGTAGTGTCTGTGCAGAAGGACGGATTTCCAAATCTAGATGACTTCTAAATCATTCCCATATTTCATTTTCAATCAACATGTTACATAAACAGTGTACATATAGCATTAGAACAATAAAATGTCCACTGTGACTTACCGCTGAATTTTAAAATATTTCATTAAATTTTCCAGTCATGTAACAAATAAGCTGTAGTTATAACTACCAGAGCTATGTAAATCTCTTTTCACCCACCTGGGAATGACCTGGACATTAAATTCATTTTTTACACTCCTCTCTGCTTTTCTCTTCCCCGCTGCTTACAGTCTCTGGCCACCCCCCAGCTTCAGTTGCTAAGCAACTAAGAGAGCTTCCTTGTTTTTGAACACTAACTATTAACTGCCCTCATTTTCTCTAATGAGAACATGGCTGCAGCCCAAAAATTACCTCCTTTTCCTGAAAAACAGAGCAGGATGCTTATGACTTATGCTAATAGTAAAGCAAATCACATCTCAATAGATAAGTGCAGGAAAAGGAAACCCAGAATGTTTGAGCAACTCTGAACACAATACCCAAACACTGTGCTAATAAGGGTTCAGTTTGCCTTATTTTTAAAAATCATGATATTATTAAGCACCTATTATATGCCAGGTACTGTGCTAAGTGCTTCACATTGATTATTTCTTTTAATCTTCAAAATATTATTTCTTTTAATACTCAACACTATTTTTTGAAGGTTTTTACAACACTGGACAGAGTAACTTTATAAGATTCGGTTGAGTGCAAGGTACATTGTTTTTTCTTTTAGAAAGGACTATTGCCAAAAGGGAGGAAGGAATAGGAAACTTTGACAGGTAACCATTCACCAGTCATTCTTAGGCAAATCTGTTTTTTTTAATTTTTATTTTTATTTTCATTTTTCAGATTGGAAAGCTGAGACCCATAGAAGTTAAATGACTTGCCTAAGTCACAGAGCCAAAAAATGGCAGATTTAGATTCTGTCTGACTTTTACACCATTACGGCACACTGCCTCTTGCTCATATTAGGTTCAGAAGGTGTCAGGAATTACTATCTTAGCTCATTAATTCATAAAATGGTGCGCGTTTTCCAACTTGTACAAGTATGATGAAAATTTCAGTAGTAAAGCTCTAGCAGGCTCTTCTCTATACACAAATGGAACGTTCTCAGTCCCAGTGTGAGCAGAGTTAAACTAACCCAAGTTTAAACTTTGCCTTGCCACTCGTATAACCTGAGAAAGGGAGAAAGTCACCTCCTCACATTGAGCCTCAGTTTCTCCTCTATAAAAAAAAAAAAGAGCATCTATTGGATAGAGATGATTTGAAAATTAATGTTGTATGTTCAGCAGGATATGTTAAACTGTTGTAACACATGGATTCCCAAATGTATAACAGCTCAAACAGTACAGGACCTTCCTTCTCACTCTCACTTTAGCTCAAGGCAGGCATGCCTCTTTGGCAACACACCTCTCCTTCAAGGTAGCAGGTTGCTAGCAGTTGTGCTACCTTCAATAAATGACTTTCAAGATCACCCTGGGCATCAGCTCCATCCAGGTAAGCTAGACAGGGGAAGAGTTGGAGAAGCAAGTTTGAGAGGCTTTGTAAAGTCACTGGAGGTGGGATACCTCACTTCCAGTCACATTCCATCTGCTGAAACTCAGGCACATAGATGCAGCCATCTGTAAGAGCCTGGGGATGTAACCTGGCTGAAGGCCCAAGAAGAAAAGGACCTCGAATTTGGGGAACATCTCAATCTCTGCCAAGGGATCATGTTTCTGTGACCATTTCTTACCACACACAGAGTAAGAGTTGAGTAAATGTTAGTTTCTTCTCTCCCTCCCTTTTTTCTTTCTTGCTTTTATTTTTCTCTTTCTATCATCCATTCATCTATATAGAAAATATTTCTCATATAAGACATAACCATTCATTGTGGTGTGATAACTCTTCAATTGACATTAAAACAGTAAAGTAGCGATGAGATGATTTTTATAGTAAACAACTTTTTGTCAAGCAGGAATCTAAGTCTTCTCAATAAACATTAGCTGTTTTCATTATGATTATGATTTCCTGTTTTAAGTTGTCATTGCTTATAAAATACTTGATCTACTAAGTCACAAAATAAAGAAATATTTGAAACAATACTGGATCCTCCATGTTTCACTTTGTAAATAATCTAGAATATTGTAAGTTCTCAAAGTTGGAAGGGCCTCTCAAGGTCAATTTGACAAATATCCTCAGTTCAGAGGTGAGAAAAATAAAGTGTAAAGTGAGGTGATATGCCCAAAATCCCACAGCTAGTCCATGGCAAGGCTGGGGCTTTGCACATCTAGTCAAGCTCTTATCAGTGATCAAGAAATGGTTGTAAATATTGAAGAGGTGCATGCAAAGCTCTTTGAGAACCCAGAGAAGCTTAACAGAAATGTAGAAACAATCCTGATTTCCTCAGAAGGCTGATGTTAAAAGGCCAATTTTATCTAGAATCAACATCATTTTGGGTTGAAGTCATTTATCAAATTAGCTAAATAATTTCAAGGCAAGAAAAAAAAATTAGGAGAATTGACTTTTGATGGAGGGATAAAGTGAGAACTGGGGAAGGTCCAGACCAGGGTGTGAGGAGGGGTTTTGAAAGACAAACATAAGTGTAGCAGAAGATATTTGCATGGGGGAGGGATTGGGAGAGGGGTGGGGGAAGGGCTTCAGCTACCAAGAACCAGCATAAAGGCTTTGAACATCTCAGACAGAGGGTTTTTAAACCTTATTTATTAAGAGTTTATATAGCAAACAAAAACAAAAGACTCAGAAGGCAGATAGTGAGAGCTTATATAGCAAAAAAACCTCAGAAGGCAGATAGCAGAACATTCTAAAGATGAGCAATTTAATGCTCAGAGAGCAAAAATGACTTGCCAAAAGAAATAGCAGAGCTGGGATTTGAACCTGGTCTTTGGACTTTGAATCCATTAAACTTTCAACTAACATATGCTATAGGAAAGGGTGCATTGAGTTACCAAAGACAAACTTCATTCACTTCATGAATTCACTGTTACAGGCCATTGGTAGACATTGTAAATACGGCCCCAATTCTCCACTCACCCTCATTTATCCATTGCTCATTGCAATGCAACTTTACAAATTCCTCCTGTTAGTTGGTAGAGTCCATTTTCCCATGTCTTAAATCTGACTGGTCTAGTGACTTGCTCTGGCTAAAAGAATGAAGCAGAAATCATGACATGCCAATTTGAAGTCAAACTATAAGAGACCTCATGTGTTTCAGCTTTCTCCACTTTGGACTTCTGCCTCCAAATTAAGAAACAGTTTGTTCTAGCCAGACGGAAGATGAGAAACCATTTGGTGTAGAGATAATTCATGCCAACAGAGACCTTCCTAAACTAGCCAGATCCCAACCAATCCACCAGCTAACAGGAAACACATGAAGAATCCAGACAATATCAGTCAAACCTGGCCCAGATCAGCAGACCTGCCAAGTAGACCCACAGATTAACAATAATAATGGTTATTTTAAGCCATTACATTTTGGGATGATTTGTTACTCAGCAAATGCTAACTGATACAAGGGGAATCTTGCTTCAGAACTAGCTTGACAATCAGCATAGCCCAGCAATCCATAAAGATTCGCCCAAACATTATAGGAATATACTGAAAATTTGTGCCAACTACCTCTATTTTCCACAGTTTTCTTTTGTAACTGGCAAAATGTATATTGCTCCTCCTCCGCAAAAGCAGAAAATATCCTTAAATGAATAAACAAAAATTTCTCCTCTCAGTCACAACCATACCCCATTAAAGAAATGCTGAACAAATGTCTTTAAAAAATTAATCCTAAGGTCATCAAATAATTAGGTTGTCAAAGAGCCTCTTTGTTTTTGTTCAACCTTGTCTGCTTTGTGTATAGATCATGGCATAAAGACGCTAATAGGGTCATGTACTAATTGTCCTCATTTCCTTGGAAAACATCAAAAGAGAACAAGAAGAGTACTTTTTTAGTCCAGAAATAGAGAAGTTATTAGGCCTTTGAGAGGTAATATCAGGTCAAAAACTGATGGCTGAAAAAGATGTCTCATTCCTCCCAGTCTGTAAGTCTCCCCTCTTTCCTAAACAACCCATCCTGTGTAACAGGCTAGCCTTTAGAGTATCAGTTCTAGACAACAACTCATCTACAGACTTTGCTGAGTTTGGAGTTTAGAGGGTCAAGTTTCAGGAAAACCAGGCAAAGTCATTTATGAGTTATGTGAGAGTGGAAATTCCATATGGTTTCTGACTTGTAAAAAAATATTTTTTTAACTCTATCTTCTCCACCCAAACTTGTTGTTTTTTTTAAAAAAATATAACCTTGTCTTGTGGTTACTCTCTAAAAGAAAGTATTTTAAAAGGTCTACTTTGGAAATAAAAAAGTTATTCAAGTTCACCTTTGGTCTGTGTCAGCAAGTGTTTCCACAGGCTGTTTGCCAGCAGGCCATTGGTGCTGTGCAATTTGCTCAAGGCAGCCTGCCCTTCTTCAGACCTACTGTAGATGAAAAAAGGAGAGTGATTTGACAGTTACATTTTAAATCTAGTTAATATTGAAAACATTTAAATAGAGCATAAGGAATTCAGTTCTCTTATGCCAGAGGCCAATTATGCCCCCACTTAACTTACGAGAAGGTGTTATCCCATGGCTGGGAGCATGGGTTTGACACTCCAGTTCTGCCGTTTATTTGCTGTTTGACCTCAGTTTCCTCCTCTATAAAATGGGCTGATACTAATGTCACAGAGTGGTTTTTAAGAAAGGATGCCAGGTACATAATAAGTGGCCAACATTTATTGAGCTGAGCCCTGCGCTGAACATGCAACACCTCATTTAAATCTCAGATGAGGAATTGAGGCTTGGCAGTTTCATACTTAGGCTATAGCTTGCAAATAGCAGAGCTCATACTTGAGCTCAAATGTGTCTGATTTGAAACCTCCATGCTCTTCCTCTTCCTCTTCGGCCAGCTCTTTACAGATGTAAAGAAGACTCTAGGGAACAGCTGAGACACAAGCAGGAAGGGATTTGAATCGCTGATTCCACACGTGGAGGGCAGCCTTGCTCTGGGTGGTGAGTGAGAGTAATAAACTTCAATTATGTTCGAGCCATTGTATATTGAGGTCGGTCTCTTTGTTACAGCAGTTTGGTCCACCCCAACCAATACAGCTGACAAGTACAGAATTCAACACCAAATATGTTAGTTGAATGATGTTAAAGGCTAGTGAGATCAATCTGTGATGATCTAATATCCCCACCTCCTGAGGAAAACATACATGAGAAGGAGGAGAGCAGGGAGGTAAGAGCACGATCTTCCATTTCAGACAGACTTGGCTTGAGCCCAGCTCTGCCACTAACTAGGTGTGAGAGAGCAGGTAAATTGTTGAACCTCTCTGAGCCTTGGTGAACCCAGGTTGTAAAGTGGAGATGATAATAACCACCTAAGGTTTTGTCAGGATTGGATGGTATCCTAACATAAAGTGCTCAGCACAATTAATAGATTCTATGACAATAATCATATCAAAATGCCACCCGATTGGGTGAGAAAGTTTCCACCAGCTGGTCAGAGCACCTTGCTAAAAGACAAAGATATGGTGACAAGTAGACAGTTCGTACTCTTCACGCTGTCCTTCTCGTCTCCGGTTTAACTTCCTCATCCTCCTTGCTCCAAAGGGTAGTCTTTCAGGTATAACAGTAACATTAGGTAGGGTACCACTTTCTCTCACATTCCATCTAGATTTGATTTCCAGTCCTTGCCATTCTTCCTTTTGACCTATGACATTTCCTTTTTTTAAAAAATGCTATTTTACTAATTTAACTTAGACTAAGAGAGCGACAGTATTTCCCTGTTTCCAAGGTTTAATGCACTCATTCCTGACAGCCCCAAGTACTAATCACAGATATTCAATCCTAGGCTCATGTTGCCCACTCATCAGCGGCAGGAAACTCAGATAAAGAAAGAATATCTTCACAGGCCAGCCTGGCCACTCCACGGAATGAAAAGAATGCTCAGATCCACTTACAACTGACAAGTAGCATCCCTCACTGGAAAATAGCCCCACTGAAATTTTCTACATCAGCTGAGGCAATGACACCATCTGTGTGGCCCTGCGTCACGTGAGGAAGGACGCACAGTTACCATCCACCTTCATTCATCCTGATGAGGTGAGAATCTTGGGATCTGCCCCAAAACCAGAGAGACAACCTCAGAGGGGCAGGTGTCCCCTCACTGAGGTGGTTGCTGCCATGAGGAGAATGTCCTGGGTCTTGAAAACCATCCTGTGTCTAAATTTCACTTCTTGCCGGAAGCTTGGGGCAAGGCAGTTGTATAGCAATCTGCGCCGCAGGCCAGGAGGGTTAGATCATTTGTTTATCCCCTTTCCATTGCCTTCCATCCACCCCCTAAATGCCACTAGTGCTACAACTCTTCAGGGTGTTTGGCTGTTATGTCATTCTCCAAAGGTAAAATTCCCCTCCCTCTAAGTCTCATCCTTGCCATTTAATGATTTTTTTAAAAAAGATTCGATGTGGACCATTTTTAAAGTCTTTATTGAATTTGTTACAATATTGCTTCTGTTTTATGTTTTTTGGTTTTTTGGCCACGAGGCATGCGGGATCTTAGCTCCCTGACCAGGGATCGAACCCTCACACCCCTGCACTGGCAGGTGAAGTCTTAACCACTCGACTACCAGCGAAGTCCCCATTTAATGTTGTGTAAGTATTTCTACTTTGTTTTGTCTTAATATTTCTTGTAATGGACTAGATACAACAAATATGAGTGCTGGTTATTCCTAAGACAATCTTGCTCAGTCTATATTTTCAAGTTTCTAGTAAAATTCCTTTGGCTTCTCTTGGGTCCAGTCACCATGATCATAACCAGACTACCAAGTTCCTGAAAATCTTCCATAACACATTAAATTGCACTCTAGTGCTCCATTTTTCAGTTGACTAAATTGGTGCTACTTGGCTACAGCTGTATGTCCGTTACAGTATTTCCTGGAATAACGTTTACTTTATTGCAAAATACTACAAACCACATTGTTTCACAGTAATATTCAGCTAGTGTTTTAACTCCAGTATGCCTGGCACACCTAAACTTTTTCCTCCTTTTCTCCTGTTCTAATGTTCTTCAGTATCTGAGGCAAATGGGCAAGTAGGAGTTATTCAAAGAAGTGGATATAATTCTTTGGAAAATGTTATTTTTTTCTGAACCACAGTTCAACCAGTGTTACTGGAATCTCTACCAAGGTTTGTAGGAATTTAAGCAGCTGTATATATTCTCTCTCTCCCTCTTTTTTTTTAATAGCAGTTTCTCAGTGCTATAGATTAGGAGTTGGCAAACTATAAGCCCCAGTAAATCCAGCCTGTAACCTGTTTTCGTAAGTAAAGTTTTACTGGAACATAGTCATGATCACTTGTTTTGTATCGTTTGTGAATGCTTCCACGCTACAACTGAAGAGCTGATGGCCCACAAAGACTAGGATGTTTATCATCTGATCCTTTACAGAAAAAGTTTGCTGACTCCTACTGTAAATGAAACACTTAAGTGAATCAATTTGTATCCGTGAGGCTGGGGATGGGATGGAAGAGATGAATTCCACATGATTGGCAGGCAGGTTATATTTAGCATTTCCCCTCCGTAAGGGGTTGAATGGCGTCTCCCCAAAATTCATGTCTATCCAGAACCTGTGAATGCGACCTTATCTGGAAATAGGGTCTTTGCAGATGTAATCAAGTTAAGATGAGGTTATTATGGACTAGGGTGGGCCCTAAATTCAGTGACTGGCGTCCTTATAAGGAGACGGAGGTTCGGAGACACACATAAAAGAAGGCCATGTGCCAACAGAGGCATAGATTGAAGTGATGCTATTATAGCCAAGGAACGCCAAGGATTGCCACAGTTACTAGAAGCCAGGAAGGGGCAAGGAAAGATTCTTTCCTAGAACCTTCAGAGGGAGAATGGCCCTGCTGACGTCTTGATTTCACGTTTTTCGCCTCTGGAAACGTGAGAGAATAAATTTCTGTTGTTTTAAGCCACCTTGTTGACAGTAATTTGTTACAGCAGCCATAGGAAATTAATACATCCTCTATTCGGGTTTTAGCTGTAAAGTCCTTTGACTAGTTTTCTCGTCACCATGACAGGATGACCAAGCAGCTAATGCAAATGCAGGTCACAGGTGTACAGAAAATTTTACATACATGTAAAAATGACTTAAAATATTTTTTCAACTCTGTAAGCTAGGACTGGGTTAGAGTAGAGATGAGAAAGTAAGGGAGAAAGAATTATAAAATTAAGGGGGTAAAATCAGATAACTAAGAAAGTATATGCTCTTACAGTGCTCACATTTTTTACTTTAGCATGTAGAAGAAGATTATTACCTCTGTCAATTCTCAGAGCCACATATTAAACATTTTCTTTCCCTCTAATTTGAGCACTCTTGTTCCTATAACCACATTGCTCACTCCCTCATTTTCTTCAGGTCTCTGCTCAAGGGATACTTTATCAAAGAAGCCTTCTCCTGCCACCTTACATAAAACACAGACACACACACACACACACACACACACACACACACACACACACACACACACATCTTTGCTCAGTCTCTTTGTATCTTCTTCAACCCGACTTTTCTTCCAAGCACTTATATTCATTTATTGTCATCTCCCCTCACTAGACTATAGGCTCTGTGAGTTCAGGGACTTTGTTCTCCTTTGTTCACTTACGTATCTCCAATGTTTGTGTTTATGAAGCAGGAACATGGGGAGATAGGGAGAGTGGCCTGGGTTCAAATTTTGGAACTAGCATCTCCTAGCTGTGTGATCTTGGGTAAGTTATTCATCTCTCTGAGCCTAACTGGCCTCACCTACAAAGCAGAAATCAGAAGACTGGTAACAATACATGCTGAACACACTGTAGCTTCTGATATAACATTATAGTCCATGTGGAAACACCAGACTTTAAAATAGAGTAATTCCAGTCTTCATTCTCCATTTTCTGGAGCAAGTGGGGCACTAGTGGCTTCACAATTGAGATACATATGAAACTGACCTTTAAAAATAACTTTTCCTACTCAGAATATGCAATATAACCAAAATGTCTTCAAAGTCATAAGATACATAAGAATTGGTTCACCATTTTATCTTTGAGAAAGATAAGAAAGAGAGAAGACTGTTCAGTTAGTTTAAACGAAAAGGGGATATTTTAAAACTAGGTAAGAACATGATATCCAAGATCAGGACTCAGAAGGCTCTATCCGCGAACCAGGACTGTCAGGAACCAGGGCATCTTCTCTCTTCTTTTCCTCTCTGCCCCTCCCTCCCTCCTTTCTCCCTCCTTCTCCCTCATGCTAGCTTATTTAGAGTAACAGACTCACTTTTCTCCGCTTCTGCAGGCACACAACGGTGGCTGCAGTCCTGTCTCCACATGGCCTCTCAGCTGACCTGCCCAGCAAGCAACTAGAGCCAAGTTTCAAAGTGTGATTTGCATCAGAATCTCATGGAGGTGCTCATGGAATATGGACATTTCTGGGACCCACCAGAAGTGGAGCACCGGACTGTTCCTTTTTCACAAGCTCTTCATGATCCTTGTGCACCTGAAACTTGAGGGCCACAGAACTGAAATCTGTGTTCTAATTCTAAATCACAGGAGAGAGAGACTGATTGGCCTAACTAAACATATGCACTGGTCTCTAGTCATCTATGGGCAGAAGGGGGCAGAGTCACAGAATATGAGTGGCCACAAAGGCCCGTATCTGAAATAGGACGTCAGCCTCACAAATAGGAATGACTTTTGCTAGAGTTACATCTGCCTCTAAACACCCAGAAAGGACTTCCCTGACGGCACAGTGGTTAAGAATCCACCTGCCAATGCAGGGGACACGGGTTCGAGCCCTGGTCCAGGAAGATCCCACATGCCGCAGAGCAACTAAGCCTGTGCACCTCAACTACTGAGCCTGCGCTGTAGAGCCCATGAGCCACAACTACGGAAGCTCGAGTGCCTAGAGCCTGTGCTCCGCAACAAGAGAAGCCACCGCAATGAGAAGCCCGCACACCACAACCAAGAGTAGCCCCCGCTCGCCACAACTAGAGAAAGCCCGCGTGCAGCAACAAAGACCCAATGCAGCCAAAAATAAATAAATTAAATACATAAATTAAAAAAAAAATAAACACCCAGAAAACTGGAGAATGGACCTTGGAATGCTGCTGTGTGAAAGGTTCACACTTCCAGAAACTTACATGCTAGCAGCAATGGCCAAGAACCACAGGAAGAGGGTTTCTACCTTATTTACACCTTTCAGATCTCTCTTAGGTACATTAATTAGCAGAAACAAATTAACATTCAGAACCCTAGCTGCAAGGGAGTCTAGAAAATGTAGTTTTATCTTTTCAACCTCTCCGACTGGAAGAAATGGAGGTTGAGTGAGCTAAAGTATAGTATCTAACATAAATGACATTCTTTACTATTTTTGTACTTCTGTAGCATGATAAGAATCAAGTCACCATTTTATCTTTAGATTTTCTTCTATTTAAATTTGTTTAGATCCCCTCCTATTTAGAAGAGGAAAAATAAAACATGTTCAAAAACATTCTGACATCTTAGTAACAAAAGTACACTATTAGGATTCTTCAATTTGGCCAATTTGCTTTACAGTCATTGGATTAAACACATGCAATCCAAATGTCATAAAGAAACCTTCCAACCCCAAAACCCCAGTAAAACCAGTTTAAACCCCAACCCTAAATACCACAGCTTGTGCAAGCATAGAGCCCACCCCCAAATTCTCATGCACTCCACATGGACTTAGGTTCCCAAAGTCAATTTGATCTTGGGGCTCCTACTTCCACCTATGGTCTCTCTGTTATGCACCTTTTTGATCCAGGTGAGGAATTTAACCCTTGCTAATTTCCGCAAGATTTCATTCACAAAATATTAAACAAGCAAATAGGTTTTACTACAATAACACAACATTGCAAACAACTTTGAACAATAGGCACTGTATTTCTTGAAAGATCCTCTGTCCATTCCAGTCTCATGAGGTTTAATGACCTTAGACTCTACTTAGTTTCAACCATACTCCATCTTGTCAGCTGAGTCATCTGTTCTCTGGAGCAGGGGGGAAATCTCACCCAGAAGGGTTTAGTCTTTATTAATTGACAGGAAGAGTATTTATTTGCAAGTAAAGAACAGAACTACAATGACCTAAACAAATAGGAGTTTATTTTTCTGATATAACAAGGTGTACTAGAGAGAGAGGCAGTCCAGGGCTAATATAATCTAGTCAGTGATTGCATATGTGTCCCAGGCTCTGCCAGTCTTTCTGCTCCACTATGATTAGATATTATCATTTGTTCTCATGTGTATGGCCTCCTGGTTACAAGATGCCTGCTGCATTTTCAAGCATCAGGCTATTCTCTAAGTGACTCTAAGGCTCAAAGTCAGATACATGTTAACTATGGTACTCATTATGTATTTTTAACTACCATGAGCCACATTATACACAAAATTTCAGAAACTAACACAGAATTAGATTTTTAGTATATAATTGCCTGAGCACATCCCAATTGATGTTCTGGTACAGAGATAAGACAATAAAAATATTTAAAATTATAAGAGCTCCTCTATCTTAAATGTCTCTGTGTTATGTACCAGATAGGCATTTTACATTTTATTTAATTGTCATGACTCATCATTTTACAGATAAAAAGACCGAGGTTAAGTGATGTTAAATGAGTTGCAGAAGGTCACACAAATCCCACGCCTGGTGAGCCTAATTCCAAATTTCATGCTGTACCTCCAGGGCGTGGAGCCTGCCTTCTTTTTCCCACCAAAATCCAAAAGCACCCAAGCCACAGTCCCTGAGGACTTCCAATGCATGTTTGTGCCCTGTGATTTTTAACATACATGAAAGAAATGAAATATATTTTATGAATGTTC
This sequence comes from Physeter macrocephalus, assembly GCF_002837175.3. Lineage (NCBI taxonomy): Eukaryota > Metazoa > Chordata > Mammalia > Artiodactyla > Physeteridae > Physeter > Physeter macrocephalus. The sequence goes on along the minus strand of NC_041219.1, from coordinate 12,230,525 downwards.
TACTTTAAGATACATTAGTGGTAGTGTGAAGGTCATTATATTAACAACCTAAAAATACACCCTAACACACAACATTTATTTATGATGAGATAGGTTGTGGATCTAGTCTTTGACTACATTCTGTGGCCCAGATGTTACACCATACTATAATGGTGCCTCCATTACAAAATCCTCTGGAAAACAGTTGTGTTTAAGAAAAATGTATGGGCTTCCCTGGTGGCGCAGTGGTTGAGAGTCTGCCTGCCGATGCAGGGGACACGGGTTCGTGCCCCGGTCCGGGAAGATCCCACATGCCGCGGAGCGGCTGGGCCCGTGAGCCATGGCCCCTGAGCCTGCGTGTCTGGAGCCTGTGCTCCGCAACGGGAGAGGCCACAGCAGTGAGAAGATCCCACATGCCGCGGAGCGGCTGGGCCCGTGAGCCATGGCCGCTGAGCCTGCGCGTCCGGAGCCTGTGCTCAGCAACGGGAGAGGCCACAACAGTGAGAGGCCCGCGTACTGCAAAAAACAAAACAAAAAAAAGAAAAATGTATAAGTTATGCAAAAGAGCTGGCTGTGTTTGCAGCTGTGTGAAAAATGACCCTTCTATAGGGCTCCAAAGGGCACAGGCTCAACGGAAAGAACACAGACAATCAGAGCTAGACACAGTGTTTAGTTGGTATGGCATCTTCAGTACTCTTTCTACAACTTATCCATCCTCATGGATTTCCTTCCTTTGTTTTAAGTATGGTAAGAGCTCTAATTTTCCTCACTACTTCACTCCACCAAAACAAGGAAGGACTTATTAAGTGGGTATGTGCATTTGTTACAAACAGCTGACTAATGACACTTTGCTGAAACATATTCAAACTAAACATTACTTCATCTAGACATTTGCATTCTGTTTTTCACATTAAATTGCAGTGTGAAAGATTGTTGCTAGTAAAGGAAATTGGCATGTGCGAGTACACAAGGAAATATGCAGAGAGAATAAGCAAAGGGACAATTAAAATAGAGTAGATCTCTTCTGTTAAACCTGAAGGCAAACTTAATTAACTCCTGTTAAGGAGATTTGGGGATGAAAATAGGAGGACCTGGTAACCTCCTCTTTCTTCTCCTCCTTAAGATACCTACTTCAAAACAGAGGGTACCAGAATATTGATCAGCATCGTCATCTTTGTCATCGTCATCATCATCCTAGCACACTGTGTCCCTGCATCTGCAATATCATCTGAGATCTGAGACTCCTCTCACTCTGCCCTGACCCAGGTCCATCTCTACAACACAGAAAGAGACAAGAGCTGCCCTTCTGTCCACGAATCATGTGCCAGGCCTGTGCCCATTGTTTCACAGGCCTGATCTCCTCACCTCTCCTATGAGATAGAATTAAGTATTTCCAAAAGGAAATTGGATTGTGTCAGAATTACTTGAGGTGCTTATTTAAAATGAAGATTCCTGGGCCCTGCACCAGTTTTATTGCATCACACCTTCCAGCAATCGTATGCACACCAAATTTGGGGTAGAGCTAGATGCAAACACTAGCCCACTTTTACAGCTCAGAAGTATAGAAAGAAGTTCAGTAACCTACTCACAGACACCTGGCTACTAAGTGGCAGGGGTCTGGCTCCATAGTCCCTGCCCTTAAACTCTAAGCAGTCTTTTTTTTTTTCAACATCTTTATTGGAGTATAATTGCTTTACAATGGTGTGTTAGTTTCTGCTGTATAACAAAGTGAATCAGCTATACATATACATATATCCCCATATCTCTTCCCTCTTGCGTCTCCCTCCCATCCTCCCTATGCCACACCTCTAGGTGGTCACAAAGCACCGAGCTGATCTCCCTGAGCTACGCGGCTGCTTCCCACTAGCTATCTATTTTACGTTTGGTAGTGTATATATGTCCATGCCACTCTCTCACTTTGTCACAGCTTACCCTTCCCCCTCCCCATATCCTCAAGTCCATTCAATAGTAGGTCTGTGTCTTTATTCCCGTCTTACCCTTAAGTTCTTCATCACATTTTTTTTCTTAGATTTCATATATATGTGTTAGCATACAGTATTTGTCTTTCTCTTTATGACTTACTTCACTCTGTATGACAGACTCTAGGTCCATCCACCTCACTACAAATAACTCAATTTCGTTTCTTTTTATGGCTGAGTAATA
>NC_041219.1:12226693-12228157 GCF_002837175.3 Physeter macrocephalus | reverse complement strand
TTCTCCATAGTGGCTGTACCAATTTACATTCCCATCAACAGTGCAAGAGGGTTCCCTTTTCTCCACACCCTCTCCAGCATTTATTGTTTGTAGATTTTTTGATGATGGCCATTCTGACTGGTGTGAGGTGATACCTCATTGTAGTTTTGATTTGCATTTCTCTAATGATTAGTGATGTGAGCATCCTTTCATGTGTTTGTTGGCAATCTGTAGATCTTCTTTGGAGAAATGTCTATTTAGGTTTTCTGCCCATTTCTGGATTGGGTTGATTGTTTTTTTGATATTAAGCTACATGAGCTGCTTATAAATTTTGGAGATTAATCCTTTGTCAGTTGTGTCATTAGCAAATATTTTCTCCCATTCTGAGGGTTGTCTTTTCGTCTTGTTTATGGTTTCCTTTGCTTTGCAAAAGATTTTAAGTTGCATTAGGTCCCATTTGTTTATTTTTGTTTTTATTTCCATTTCTCTAGGATGTGGGTCCAAAAGGATCTTGCTGTGATTTATGTCATGGAGTGTTCTGCCTATATTTTTCCTCTAAGAGTTTGATAGTGTCTGGCCTTACATTTAGGTCTTTAATCCATTTTGAGTTTATTTTTGTGTATGGTGTTAGGGAGTGTTCTAATTTCATACTTTTACATGTACCTGTCCAGTTTTCCCAGCACCACTTATTGAAGAGGCTGTCTTTTCTCCACTGTATATCCTTCCCTCCTTTATCAAAGATAAGGTGACCATATGTGTGTGGGTTTATCTCTGGGCTTTCTATCCTGTTCCATTGATCTATATTTCTGTTTTTGTGCCAGTACCATACTGTCTTGATTACTGTAGCTTTGTAGTATAGTCTGAACTCGGGGAGCCTGATTCCTCTAGCTCCGTTTTTCTATCTCAAGATTGCTTTGACTATTCGGGGTCTTTTGTGTTTCCATACAAATTGTGAAATTTTGTGTTCAGGTTCTGTGAAAAATGCTGTTGGTAGTTTGATAGGTATTGCAATCTGTAGATTGCTTTGCGTAGTATAGTCATTTTCAGGAGTGTTTCCTTAATTTCCCTTTCAGATTTTTCATCATTAGTGTATAGGAATGTAAGAGATTTCTGTGCATTAATTTTGTATCCTGCAACTTTACCAAATTCATTGATTAGCTCTAGTAGTTTTCTGGTAGAGTCTTTAGGATTCTCTGTGTAAAATATCATGTCATCTGCAACAGTGACAGCTTTACTTCTTTTCCAATTTGGATTCCTTTTATTTCTTTTTCTTCTCTGATTGCTGTGGCTAAAATTTCCAAAACTATGTTGAATAAGAGTGGTGAGAGTGGGCAACCTTGTCTTGTTCTTGTGCCATTGAGAATGATGTTGGCTGTGGACTTGTCACATATGGCCTTTATTATGTTGAAGTAAGTTCCCTCTATGCCTACTTTCTGGAGGGTTTTTATCATAAATGGGTGTTGAATTTGTCGAAAGCTTTTTCTG